>NW_028327176.1:168192002-168402002 GCF_987537825.1 Furipterus horrens
CACATGCCTAGGTTGCGGGCCAGGTTCCCAGTTGGGGGCATACAAGAGGTAACCACACATTGATGTTTCTCTCTCCTTCTCCTTCTCTTCCCCTCTCTCTAAAAATAAATTAAAAAAATATTTTTTAAAAAAGTTAGGTTCTGAAATTAAAAACAAAACAATTGACTCAGAGGCTTCCCCCCTCATAATTCACAATGTGATTCATAGAAATAGAACCTTAAGCATAGTATCTTGGAAATTGTTAATATTAATGACACTTCAGTAGAATAAATTTCCTGCCCAACTTAAAGAATATTATAGATTATTTTTATATATTTTTAAATGTTTTAATTTGTTTTTAATTACTATAACTTTATATTAAGTCTTTAAATGAGGTAAAAGAAAATTTCCTTCAGCCCAGTTTTTTCCTTATTCTCCTCTTCTGCCTTTCCCTTTTCTTCATTTGGAGAGGTTAAGTTTATGTGGCCTTCTCTAATCCCTTACACATTTTTGAAACAACTTGGTAAATAACACACACATTTGATATCACATTTGATATCATGAGTTGAATGCTTACCTAAGAACATAATATAATAGTGGTTTTGTTTCTTTTCTACCAGCTTTAAGAACTTAGCTGCCTGAAATGATTATTATCTGTGTATACAAATTATCCAAGTTGAACATACAATAATAATATGGGAAGTTAATCTCTCATTGATTATCTAGCTATGTAAACATTTCTGTGCAAATGATCTAATCACCTAGTGTTTGAAAATGACATGTGAATTAACAATATATTGGTAGGAGTTATAGTTTTAAATAGATCTGGTTAGCAGGAAAAGAACTTGCTGGTAGAGTGCTCCCAATGTCCCATCTACAATAATCCCATCATGCCCTTTTTTCTCTGGCTTCATCGAGCATCCATGTCTAATTGCTCAGTCTGTCATCTCCATACTGTTATATACAACATCTAATCTGAACCCAATGTATCATTTCTCACAAAACCCTTCCAAGTGTGCCCTTGGGAGCTCGTGGTCATCATCCTTCTTCCACAAACTCTTTTTTAATTGCTTCCCTCACTTGGTTCTAACTGAAACTTTCCTCTAATGATACTTCATCTCTTAAGGTGGATGATTTCTCTCCTTATCCCTAGAACCCCCTTATACCAGTGGTTTTCTACTGGTAGGCCACAAGAAATCTTAAAGCATGTAATACTTGACTATGTAGTCAGGGGCATTGATCTTTTTTCCCTTAGATTGTCCAATTAAAAAAATGACAACAGCCAACACAACAATAACCATCTGGTATGAATGAATCAAAATAATAACTAATTTTAATTTAGCTAAAAAAAAGTTTTTGATGTGCTGTAGAATTTTAGTTATTAGTTTATGTGTACCATGAGATGAACAAGGTTGAAAATTGCTGCTTTATACCATAAGACCTGTAGGAAAAGTAAATGTTCTCTGGTACTCATTGTCATTGCAGATCATTGTCCCCTCCTTTCTTTCTAAACCCCATCCTCTGCAAAGTGTGAAGCTCCATGTTCAAACTCTATCTTCTCCTGTTACAGAGTGGGGATCTCCAAAAATCCCCAGAGCCTGTGGGTTGGGAGATGGGGAAAAAGGAACAGCTTTTAAGATGCCTTTGCATGACTATGGTTAGTATCTAGTGTCTTAGTTATGCAAATAGATTTGGTTCTTCCAAGGCCCCAAGGAGATGGGAGGGGTTTTGACCATGAAATGGTGCAGAAAGAGCACACAGAGCTTGCACAAAGTTCTGTGAATGGTCAGAACCGGTTACCCATACCCACTGTGTCACAGGACACAGTCAGGGATTTAAAAATAGGCCGCAACCATTTTAGAGGAAGAAGAGAGGAGATCCATGCGGTTTGCAAGGAGGGCAGAGGAGAACTCCATGCGGCTTGGAAAGGAAAGAGAGAACTGCATGCTGCTTTGAAAGGGAGAATACCATGCGGCTTTGAAAGGGCAAAGCACATATTTTCCTGGACTGTTATACAGAGACTGATGACATCATACTCCTGATCCTGAAGGAGACAGCTGACAGATAAGGGATGGGGAACTTCTGGGCATGTTTTTGGCTTCTAGCCTTTTGGGGAGCAAAGGAAGTGCTGGGTCCCATGGGAGAACAGGGCTCTGAGCTGAAGTGCTCACTGCCCTCCCCAGGTTGGAATATTGTAAATAAAGACCTGTTTTCATCAATACTAGTTGTTGGGTTTTACACCAAGGCACCACGTGAAAGAACCCCCCTCCGCTCTGTAACATTCCTGCTACTGACAGCTACATACTCCCATGTCACTTCTCTTTATTTCTTGAAGATGTTAGCACCTGACCTCCTGTCACTTTCTCCAAACCTACACTTGCCAAAATTTTTAATGATTTTTTGTCTACATAACCGATCCAAGAATGGACTTTCAACTCCTTAACTGTCTATCTTCCAATAAGTATGTTCTTCATTCCATTTTAACTCACACATTCATGGCTGTGCTATTCTTACAGATGAGGCAGGAAAGAGCTACAAATCTGGAGTTCTGTGATTGGTGCAAGCTAAGTCATTTTTTTTTTTTTTTCTATATTCAGAGGACAAATTCTATAAAATAATTTTAGACTTATAGGTGAAAAACTAAAAAAGAAATTATTGAAGTATGAAATTTTCATTGGTAAAAGTATAAATAAAGAGTTTCCAGTATAATTCAATTTTAGGAAAAACAATCTTGTTGGACTAGCGACATATAAGATAATAAAAAAAGACAAACATTCCTGGCTTCTGGAAAGCTATCTATTTCAACAAGCTGAACTTTCTTATTTTTTCCCCTTGCTCTTTTGGTTTACTGCTAGAATTTTGACCTCAAGCACATAGCTTCTCAGCCAAGAAAGAGAAAATTAGTCCCCTCCTTACCACTCTTTCCTAAAAGGTAAAGAATAAGAATGAATTCTGTGGAAGGTAAGGAGAGTATATTTAAGAGAAAATGTTCAATAGAGGAGAAAGTTGTTCTGTTTGCAATCAGGTGTGGAAGTTACTTATGAAATAAAAGAAAAGAAAGTTCACAGTACCCCTTAAAAAGTGGCAATCATGGTGCAGAAAGAGAAAAGCCATAGCCTTTTAAAAACCAAGCTGCCAAGCTTTGCACCTTGGCAGCATCGTAGCCAATGAGGTTTATCTGAGGTGTGATTATTGCTAATCGAAACAAAACAAAACAAAACAAAACCCAAGCTGCCATCCCAGGTGCATGCAGCCTGGGAGAGGCAGGAGTTATACAGGTTTAGATGAGCAATTTCTCAGCATGCCCAAATTCTAGAGGAGAAAAATCACCTATGCTCCAACACAAATTTAGGGGAGAATCAAGATTCCCTGGCAGCCCTTCTACAAAATAACAATAGAATTGCCTAAAGTTAAAATAGTGCAGAACCTCCCACCAAATATAGGTACTGGTGTATCCTTACCCAAATGTACAAGCCAAATAAATAGATATGTAAAAGCAGCCCCCAAAGAGAAAATATGGAGGAGCTAAACTCCTGGGCAATTCAAATCAGGGGCCACTTGATACATAGAGGAAACTAAGAAAGAACAACTCTCCTTGAAAGAGAGAGAAGCCAAAATCTCAGTGCCTGGTTAGCTTATTTGAATTTTTTAAAAGTGCCTTTGTGTTTCTTCTATGTGTAGACTTTGCAGTTACCACATAATGCAAAATTAAGTATAGCAATATGAGACATTATGATTTAGAATTTGGTTGGTTGTTCTAGAACTTTCTATGGCTATTTTGTACTTGCTTTTATAAGAAACACTTTAAAGTATATGATACCTGATTTATTCGAGGAAGGCAACTCTAAGTAACATAGACCTAAAATTGTAACTGAACTTTGTTTAAATCAAATGTACAGTTTAATGATCTCTTATTGTGCTTAAATAACATTATAAAAATTGCATGGTCCTACAGAAACTATTGTAGTCAAACTTCTGGCAGACTTTTAAGGTTTCAGATAGTTCTTGACAAATTTGTGACCATCTGAGCATCATAAAGAAAACATTGTCAGTCAGCGCAGCCAGGTGAGTTTAGGAAAGGTCAGAAGTCTACGATGCACAAAGGAGATAAAGGATTTAAAGTATGTGAGGAAAAGGTCATGCACACTATACGAATCCATTGAATAGTCCTCAAGTATAGAACATGCTTGTTCAGAGGTCCTAATTGCTCTCTCCTTACAGATGGAACTGGAAGCTTACTGACTCTGTATCTGGTGCTAGAGCCAAGAAACCCTGACGTTTTTAACCATGGCTTAAAATAGAAAAATAATAGTTAGGGGAGAAGGGGTGGGCTGAGTGGGGGAGAGAAATGGGGGGAAAATGGGACAACTGTAATTGAAAAACCAAAAAAACCAAAAAAATAAAAAACAATTAAAAAAAAAAAGAAAGAAAAATAATAGTTAGGATAAAATCTTCTAAAAGGGTGTCATTCCAAGGCTCAATTTAAAGAGCGGTGGGTGTGGCAAGACTAAACTTCCTAATCTCGAAAGACCCTACTCTGCATGAGAGGGTTCCCAGCTGCAAAGTGTCCCCAGCAGTGTTTCTGGGGAAGCAGAAACTTGAAATTTGCTGAGTTCTCCTGTTTTGCATAGCGATCTCATTTTCTTATCTACTTTAAGATGCCCAGTAGAACTTGCAATACAGTCCAGAATTTAACTTTGTAATAGATATGATTTGGTATCTCCCTACAAATCCAAAACTCCAAAATAATGTATTTTGAAAGTACTAAAAACAAGGCTGACCTCAAACTTCTCAGAAACACTGATTCCCTTCCCTTAATGAAGTAGTATACATAAAGAAATATGAGGAGAAAAATTTGAAACCTAGGAATTTTATATGCAGGGAATATATATTTATGTGACTGTAAAAGATAGTCTATGGTATTCAAGTGCTCATAAAATAAGCTACCCGTGTATCTTTCTTTAAAAAAAAAAAAAACCAAAACAAAACAAATTACTTGCAGAGAAACATTCATTGTTTGTGAAAGTTATGAGATTCAGGATCCCAAGATTGGGAAGCTAAGCCATAAAAGGACTAACAATTAGCTTTAGGCAAATCAAACACAGAGTTGAGTTTAAAATAATTCTGGCAAATTTTGTTTTAAAATTGAGATCCAGTTGATAAAGAGACATATTTTTGAGCCCAAGAAAAGTCATACCATTTAAGAACTGGAAGCAATTCTATGACCAGACCTGCCTGTGAAAGAAAATCTTCCAGACAAGAGACCAGACAGCCTGATGGTCATGGATGCCGAAAAATCCTACACCTCTGACATTGAAATCACCAAGAAAAGTTAACATGCCATTTAACAAAACACAGTAGCAGCAGAGAGAGGCCAAGTCAGTTAGAAAAGGTGGCAGAAAAATGAGAACTTTAAATAAAATTTAGTAAAAGTACCTGAGCAGACCATATTAGAGCACAGAAAAAGAAACTGATACCAGATATTTCAAAACACATAAAGAAATTGTGGGACTTCCGGCCAAGATGGAGGCTTAGACGGACACGCTAGGTCTCCCTCTACAACTATAGTGGAATACAACTACTTTAAAACAAAGGATAACTAGAAATTCCAGAAAATAAAGCTACACGGAAGCCCAACATATGAAGTTATAAACCAGCGGTGCCATTTGGGCAGGTAAGAGTTAAAGAAGGCAAAGCTGTTTGCGGAGCGGCGGGGCGGGGTGGCGAAAAATCCTGGAGGTAATCAAGCCCCTGGCGTGCGCGACTCCAATCAAGCCCCTGGCGTGCGCGACTCCGGGCGCTGGGGAGCAGCCGCAGCATCGCCTTGAACAGTGAGGCCCAGGGGGGCGGGAGAAACACCACAGGGCGGCGAAATAGGTCGCGGACAGGCAGGCGCCGGCGGTCGCTGATTTGTGACGCGTACGCAGGCACTGCCCCCTGCCCCCGACAGCCGGCCCAGGAAAACAAAACGCATCTGTCAAAATGAGGCAGGCAACTATAGAGATCCCAGTAACACAACTCACCAGACAGCAGATAGAGAACCTGACAGATGAACAGATAAGAAACCTGTCAGAGGCTCAGTTCTGGGCCATTGTTATCAGGTGGCTTACAGAATTCACAAAAGAGCAGGAAAAAGATATGAAAGAAGCGAAAAACTTTCATAACGAAAGGAACAAAACCACATACGAGACAGATGGTGAGGAATCCAGAGTCCATTTCAACAAACTGGAATATGGAGAAGGAACAAGCAGTCAACCAATGCAGCGAGAGGAAATGGCAAGCAACAATGAGAGGATCAGAAACCTCTGGGACAGCTATAAAAGGCCCAACATAAGAATCATTGGTTTGCCAGAGAATGAGGAAGATGAACTAGAACTTGAAAAATTGAGTGAAAATATAATAAAGGAGAACTTCCCAGACTTGGGGAAGGGAATAGACTTGCAGATCCAGGAAGCAAGGAGAGTTCCCAAGAGACTGGACCCAGGGAGAACCACTCCAAGACACATTATAATCAAAATGTCAAAAATTAAAGATAAAGAGAGAATCTTAAAAGCAGCAAGAGAGAAGAAAAGAATTATGTACAAAGGGGTCCCAATTAGACTATCAGCTGACTTCTCAAGGGAAACCCTACAGACAAGAAGGGACTGGCAAGAAATATTCAAAGTAATGAAAATCCAAAACCTACAACCACGAATACTCTATCCAGCGAAATTGTCATTCAGAATAGAAGGACAGAGAAAGTGTTTCCAGGACAAAATAAAACTGAAAGAGTTCATTAGATCCAAACCACTGTTATATGAGAAGTTAAAGGGACTGGTTTAAAAAACAGAAGCTAGGGAGATGAAACAAAGGCAAACGAAACAGGCAACGAGAGTGGAAAAGGAACTGTGGGTAAGGGAAACATAGTGGGGGGAGGCCAACAGGGAGGGGGAGTGGGGAGAGGGAGGGAGATGATATAGGAATTGGGGATCATGGTAGGAGGGAATGGAATAGACGGAGAGAGGTTGGGAGGAACTGTAAGCACAACTAATGGACATAATCTAAAAGGGGGGGACAACTGGAGGGAGGGGGCCACCGGGTGGAGGGGAGCAGAGGGAAGGGAAAGGGGCACAAATGTAATATTTTAATCAATAAAACACATTAAATCTGAAAAAAAAAAAAAGAAATTGTAAAAGAGAATAATCAAACTGAAAAGTGACTCACTGATCTTGTGAATCAAGTGGAGAAATAGCACATACACTCAGCTAAAATTCAAACAAATAGAAATTCACTCATTCTTTTAAAATAAACATTTACTGAATGCTTTCCCTCTGTTGGGTACTGGATGCTGGGAGAGAGTGGTGAACAGACACAGCAAACTTCCTGCCCAAGTGAAACTTACATTCCATTTGGGAGTGAAGCACAGATAATGAAGGTGATAAATAAATAAAATATTAGATTGTAGTGGTTGCTAAGGAAAAAAAAATACCGCAGGGAAGAGAGGTATGGGATGTTTGTGGAGAGAACTATAATTATGGTCGCCACCAAAGACTGAAACAAGATGACTTTGAATTTGACCTGAACGAAGTGAGGAGTTAACCACGTGGACATCTGGAGGAAGTGCAATCCAGCTAGAGGATACAGCAAGGGCACAGGTTCTGCAGTGGGAGCATGCATGGCGTGTTTGCAAAACAGCAGAGATCAACGTGGTTGGAACAGAGTGAACAAAACGGAAAAATAGATGGAGACACCAGAGAAGCTGCACAAGGCTGCATTGGATAGGGCTTTAGAGGTCATAGAAAGAATTCTATTTTATTTTACATTTTTATCTGTTAATTTTAGAAAAAGAGAAGGGAAGAAAGAGATAGAGAAACATTGCTTTGTTGTTCCACTTATATATTCATTCGTTCGTTGTTTCTGGTACATATGTGCCCTGACCAGTGATCCAACCCGCAGTCTTGGAGGATCAGGATCATGCTCCAATTAACTGAACTAGCTGGCCAGGTACCAAAGAATTCTGAACCCAGCCACATGATCTGATATGTTCTTACAGATTCACTGTGGCTGTTCTGTTGAGAACAGAGGCAGAGGGCGAGGACAAAAGTGAGGCGATGATGAAGAAGTTGCTGCAATGACCTGGTGGGAGGAGGCGGTAGTTTGGGCCAGGGAAGCCGCTGGGACTGTGGAGCATGTCGGTCAAGTTGGGATATGTCCTGAGATACAGCAGGCAGGATTTGGTGATAGACTGACCATAAGCTGGGAGAAAAGCTGTCAAGGGATAAAGCAAGGCCTTTGGTTTGAACAACTTGCGAGGTGGAGGTCCCATTTACTGAGACGAGAAAGATGATGGCTGGAGAAGGATGAGAAGCAGGAGGAAGTCAGGAGGTCAGTTTTAAACGTGGGAGGTTGGAGCTGTGTGCTGAGCAGCCTTTTGTGCCTAGCTGCCTCTGTTCAAGTCTGGGCTTGGCCATTCACTGATTCTGCAGCCTTTCATACGCTATCCAACCTCTTGGGGCTGCAGTTTTCTTATGTGGGAAAAATAATCTGTTTTCTGGGCTTTTCTGAGAAGAAATAAAATTTGTAAAATAACATATTTTGCATGGTGTTAATCAAATAAGTAAACATCAATTGGGCATGTTAAGGGCATGTATAAGAAGCATCACAAAGCTTTTTCAAGAACACACCCATTTAAATTAATATAAAAAGATGCACTCTTGAGGGTCACTATAGGCAGTGGGAAAACAGAGAGGGGAGTGGAACAAAGGAGAAAAGACGATAAGATAAAATAAAACAAATAAAGGCATTGTTATTTACTGCTACAGGGCCTGATAAATGTCTAGAATATTCACAACTGAACAAAGGATTAAAGAATGAACAAATAAACTGACGAGTTCATGAGCTCATTTCTGTGTTCCTTGGGATCAATAAAAATGTAGGCACATGCACTTAACTTGGTTCTAAATTCCAAAGATAAAGGAGAAAATCTCATAGGAATCCTTAATTGTGGTGGTGGTGTTAATATATGTCCAAACTCATCAAATTTTACACATTAAATATGTGCACTTCTTTGCATATCAATTATACCTCAATGAAGCTGTGTTTAAAAACGTTAAAAAAAAAGAAGAAGAAAAAAGAAAAAGAAAAAAATAGAAAGAGAATCAGGTTAGCATAGGACTTCTCATCTGTAATTTTGGAAGCCAGAGGTCATTGGAAGGAGCATAGAAACAATTAAGGAAATAGGATGGCAATTCAACAATCTCATATTCATTCAAAAAAGTAATTGCATTCGGTAAAAAAAAGACTACAAATATATATTCATGACCACCTTCTGAAAAGCTCTGGGAAATATTCTAACAATAAAAAATTAAATCAATTTTTTTAGATTGCAAGAGATGAATAAAAAGAACATTAGTAAATAATATTATCTAAGTCAAGATTTTAGTTTAAATAAAAATTATCATGGTAATATGACATAATGCAAAGCTTGTTAAATATGGATTTTTGAAATAAAAAAGATAATGTTTGAAAAAACACTAAGTTTTAACCTGGAACTCAAATTCTCAACTATCTCACTAACCCTGAGTTGTTATCAGAGTTGATGAAGGGCTGACCAGTTAAACTTCTGAACTAAATCACATCATACCTAGCTAAAAATTTAATTTTGTAAATTTCTCTGGTGGAAGCATGAACACACACATACACATACACACATACATAGAAAACAGGTATGGGATGGTATACTCCAAATTATCCATATTGTTTACTCAGAGATAGTGAGATTAAAACTTAAGAAAATTATAGAAACGAAGAACACAGACAGCACCAAATTTTAGCAATAATTTTTCCAGGGTGGTGAAATAATGAGCAAGTTTTGTTTTCTTCTCTATAATTTATACATCTTCCAAGTTTTCTACTATGAGAATGCTTCACTTTCACAGCCAGAAAAGAATATTTAATAACATTAAAAGTACTATATATGAATTAAGTTTCAAGTGAAACTTTAGAAGTATTGGTGATTAATACACTTATATTATCTTTGCTTGTATAATTCTTTACATAAGTTATTTTTACCTTCATACTAAAATCACCATTTTGCTAAATTTCTGAACTGAACCCATGTCCTGTTTTTCTTCTACTTTGGAAATTTAGAAACAAAATTAGAAATTGATAATATTTTTATTCCATAAGTATGGTTATATCTATAATTTATTCAATAAATATTAAAATACTAAGCATATTTTTTAAAAATACTTATTTTAAAAGAGAGAAAGAGACAAAGGGCAGGGGAAACAGAATTTTCAAATGTTTAGGTCATGATTCTTGGGGTGAGACATCACTGGAAGCAAACTTTTTCCATCCTGAAGAAACAGGAAACATGGCAGAATCCATTTGTTTGCTTATACATCATCATAGATCAATAGATGAGAGAAAAAAAACTCCAAAAATATTGTGGTCAATAAGACTACACCTGAATATGTTTCTGCAATGTGTACATGTATAATAAATATCAGATTTAGATCATCATAACTGAAAGATTCTTAAGTTAATTGATCTAATATATGACATGCATATACTTAAACACACACACACACACACACACTAAACTGTAAAGTCATTCAGAAATGTGCCAGAATTATTACTACCAAATAATATTGTGCAAGTAAGATTTTAGTTCTATAATTTAGTGTATAGTAACAATACAATACATTTTAATTTCAAAACCTGTAAAATCTATCGGAAGACTCCCTTTATATTGCTACAACTAGCCAAGTACATAACATGGAATTTCCTTCTTTATGTATAAGAAAAGGGTTTAAAAATCATGTTCCAATTTTTCAAATTTCCTAACTTTCCATAGGTAAATTTTTCATAAAAGTGAAACATTTTATAAAGCATGTGTAAAGCAAGCTTTTTAAAAATATATAACTATTTTTTAGCTTCTCTTACTAAAGCGGGTTTTAACTATAATTACAGACACCTTATTAATCTTTGCATTATAGAATCTTAAAATTAATGTATGAATAAGTACCAAACCATTGGTAAGGCTTCTTCTCTTGGGCATTCTCCCTGTAAGAAATTACCTAGACCTCTGGACTCGTCTCTGCAGTGTGGCGTGGCTCTCAGTGAGTTCATTCAGACCTACCTGCTCAGGAAAGCGTGAACAGAGCAAGAGGATGAGCCCACAGCGGAAACACTGGCTTTGGGAGGAGACCACACAGCTCCTGCTGGCTGGAGCCACTGCTGCTCTACCATAGGCCACAGTTAACATTGGCAGGATGACGCAAACATTAAAATCTGAAAAAGATAAGCTCATAATAAATCTCTCTGAGACAACATAACAGTACATTGTTGGGAAATATAACTGGGAGGTGCTTTTATTCTAAATCAGCATCAGGAAGCTAGCATTGAGCCAGCAAAATGGAGAAGGTAAATACTACCATTACTTTAAAAATAATCTCAAGTACAGGCTACCAGTAACCACAGTCATGGCTGTAAACAACACATAAAGAAAAGCACAAGTCCATTAAAACTGCTTTAATTGTTGATTGATTTGAAAGGAAAATACTCCTGTATTAGACATCTTTAAAAAGAAAATAACTAGCACTAAAAAAAAATTATTCATTTTCAGACAGATGACTTATACCACCAAAGGAATATTTTTAATATGGAGAGCATCCTAGATTCAATAACACCTTATAGTTAGGAAATAATTTGAAGCAGTAGCTTTCAAACTTTTTAACCACTAAGAAGAAATACATTTTATATTATGACTCAATACGTATGTAGGTATGCAAAAGTTTTCATTAAGAATACCCTTACCTCATTTAATTATTCACTCTGATATTTTCTATTTTATTCCATTTTATTTTTTAATTAGTGGGATTTACTAATCACCATGAGGAAAACACTGTTTTAGAAGTTATATGATTACACATATTTATCCCATCAATTTTTAAAATTCCTATATCTAAAATTTCCGAAATGACCCTCTTATGCATACAGCCAGGGCTTCAATATAACAAAATGGATAGCTGAACAAGTGCAGTTTCTCATCTATTTCTATCTATTTCTCACTCTTTCCAAGAAATCAGAAGGTAATTACAATAGATTAATTATTGGTTCCAATTCCTCACTCTCCTAGCATCTCTACGTTTGTCTTTGCTTCATTGAGAGTGGGAGGTATTTCCTTGTCCTTTGAACTTGAACTTTGCCATTTGACTTTGTTTTGGCCAAAAGAATGTAGACGGGGAAAAAAAGGACGCCAGTTCTGAACCTAGTCATGAGGAGGACTCCCTTGGTTATGAACATCTTCTGGGCCATCCTCATGAGAACATATCCAGTGAAGCCCACTTGTCCAAAGAGAGTGAGAGACATGTAGAACAGACTGGAGCATAGACATATGCAGCCCATGGCAGATCCATCCTAGCTGACCCTACAGATTCATGAGCATAGCTTGCTATTATTCTAAGCTACTGAGTTTTGGGGTAGTTTGCTGCATAGCATTTTCATGACAACAACTACCTGGATTCACTGTATTTATGAAAGAAGCCCTTGAGATCTATTATTCCACTTTCCTGCTGTGGAATCACACTGCCACAAGAGAAACACTGGCACCACTCAGTGGGTCACCTGTGATCTAAATAGCCATTAACAAAGGCTACAATAGCAAAAACCAAGAAAAGCATATAATAAAAATTGTACTTTACTAAGTGAATTTGACTTTCACCAGGTGAGCATAACTGCTGTTCTAGAAATTTCTGGATGTTAAGATTGATTCACTCCTTATAACAGTACATAGAAAATATCATTCATCTTTGTGAAAATGAGTTAACTGTGTGCCTGAGTCATCCAAATACTTGTCACTTTTTGAATGAGTTTTCTTTGCAAGCAAGCACAATGCCTTGTGTATTGGAGTTCTAGGAAATCAGAGATCTTATCTGCTTTGTTCACTGCTGTTTCATCATCACCTGAAATAGTGCCTGCAAAGCATAAATGCTCAATATATACTTGTTGATAGAATGACGTTAAATTTCTGATTAAATTAATTGTTCATATTTTAAAGCTTTTTAAGTCAAAGTAGTGCATTGATATGCAATTATCATAGTTCCACTTGTGTTAATTACAAAACTACACTGTAAGTCAATCTTCTTTTCATTTTACAATGAGCTGTTTCTTTTAACCTAAAAATTTATTTAACCTAGTGAATTTAAGATGAACTGTGTGTGACAAATGGAGTTGTCAGTCCTCTTACTTGAAGACTAGCTATTGTTTACCTTGAGAACATGTATGTATGAGTCAAGATTCTCCTGGAAAACAAAACTGACAGGTTGTATGTAGATATACAAAGAGATTTATTATAGGGAATTGACTCATGTGATTATGGAGGTTAACAAATCTCAGCATCTGCAGCGTGAGCTAAGTCTCCAGTCCAAAAGACAGCAAATTTGAGACCCAAGAAGAGCCAATGATTCAGTTTGAATCCAAAGGCAGAAAATAAATCAATATTCCAGTTCAAAAGCAGTCAGGCAGAGGGAATTCTCTCTTACTAGGGGATGGTGAGCCTCTTTGTTCTGTTCAGTCCGTCAACAGATTAAATGAAGCCACACCCACATTAGTGAGGGCAATCTGCCTTACTCAGTTTATCAATTTCAATGTTAAATCTCAACCAAAACATTCTCACAGAAACACCCAGAATAATGTTTGACCAAATATCTGAATACCCCATGGCCTAGTCAAGTTGACACATACAATTAGCCATCACAATATATGGAATAGGTTGTATCTGCTTGGCTATATAAAAAGGTGAGGGTTTTTTTTTTCTTTCTTTCTTTTTTTCTTTTTTGGTCTTTGCAGTGTCTTAGCAGATTTCCTATGATGTGCATCATATTCTGGTTCACTGCTTATTCAAAAATAAAATTGTTTTCTTCTTCCTCTGCCTGAGTGGAATGGTTTTCTGGGTTGGGAGAAGATTTTGTTTTTAGTGATATTCTCCAACAGAAACATCTGTTAGTTTGATTAGAATAAATGTGAGGCCGCCAGGCAGCCGGAGCAGCGGCCAGGGCTCAGATCTCGCCTGCCCGCTTGGTTCCCTCTCCTGCTCGGAATGGCTGGCTACCTGCGGGTCGTGCGCTCGCTCAGCAGAGCCTCGGGCTCCGGCTGCCCTGACAGGCCCCAACTTGCAGGACCCCCCGCAGCGCCACTATGCTGACAAGAGGATCAAGGTGGCCAAACCGGTGGTGGAGATGGACGGGGACGAGATGACCCGTATCATCTGGCAATTCATCAAGGAGAAGCTCATCCTGCCCCACGTGGATGTCCAACTCAAATATTTTGACCTGGGGCTCCCACACCGTGACAAGACTGATGACCAGGTCACTATTGACTCCACTCTGGCCACCCAGAAGTACAGTGTGGCTGTCAAGTGTGCCACCATCACCCCCGATGAGGCCCGTGTGGAAGAGTTCAAGCTAAAGAAGATGTGGAAGAGTCCCAACGGAACCATCTGGAACATCCTCAGTGGGACTGTCTTCCGGGAGCCCATTATCTGCAAAAACATCCCCGCCTTGTCCCTGGCTGAACCAAGCCCATCACCATTGGCAGGCACGCCCATGGCGACCAGTACAAGGCCACAGACTTTGTGGCCAACCACGCCAGCACCTTCAAGATGGTGTTCACCTCCAAGGATGGCAGCAGTCCCAAGGAGTGGGAGGCGTACAACTTCCCTGCCGGCGGCGTGGGCATGGGCATGTATAACACGGACGAGTCCATCTCGGGTTTTGCACACAGCTGCTTCCAGTACGCCATCCAGAAGAAGTGGCCGCTGTATATGAGCACCAAGAACACCATTCTGAAAGCCTACGACGGGCGTTTCAAGGACATCTTCCAGGAGATCTTTGACAAGCACTATAAGACCGACTTCGACAAGAATAAGATCTGGTACGAGCACCGGCTCATTGATGACATGGTGGCTCAGGTCCTCAAGTCCTCGGGCAGCTTCGTGTGGGCCTGCCAGAACTACGATGGGGACGTGCAGTCGGACATCCTGGCGCAGGGCTTTGGCTCCCTCGGCCTGATGACATCTGTGCTGGTCTGCCCGGATGGAAAGACCATCGAGGCTGAGGCTGCTCACGGGGACAGTCACCCACCACTACCGGGAGCACCAGAAGGGCTGGCCTACCAGCACCAACCCCATCGCCAGCATCTTCGCCTGGACCCGTGGCCTGGAGCACTGGGGAAAGCTGGGCGGGAACCAGGACCTCATCCGGTTCTCCCAGACCCTGGAGAAGGTGTGCGTTCTGACGGTGGAGAGCAGAGCCATGACCAAGGACCTGGCAGGCTGCATCCACGGTCTCAGCGACGTGAAGCTGAATGAGCACTTCCTGAACACCTCGGACTTCCTGGACACCATCAAGAACAACCTGGACAAAGCCCTGGGCCAGAAGTAGTGGGGTGGGGAGCGCTGCCCAGCCCCCCCACGGTGGACGCCGCTCCTCGGACACGTGCTGGAGGGTGAGCCTCCTAGCCCTCTCCGGAGGCCTTCCTAGGGGACAGTTTTTTTAAGCGAAATGTTTTTAAAAGTATCTGCGTTTCCCCTCATGGTGACGTGAGGCAGGGACAGTGTGATTTACCTCAGCCAGGCAGTGTGTTTGGCATACTGTGATTTATATTGCCCGTGGAACACATGGTGCCATATTTAGCTACTAAACTCTCTTCACACACACAAAAAAAGAATAAATGTGAAAGAGCTTGTCAGCCACTAGGACAGACTAGAGGTAAGGAGAGGTGTTAGAAGGGGCACAGGCTCAGGGAGACTGAGGGTGAAGGGGTGAGAAATTTTGTCTGACATCTTTTTGCTTCTCCTGTTTTTCAGATTCCCTCCTACTTCTTTCCATTTTAGAAATACAGAGTAAATGATTGTCAGTAGCTTCAAGACCTCAACAACAAAGCAAATGATCATGGCCAGAGATACGTGCCATTAAAAGAACTTGAGTAAATCAGGTGTTCAATACATTAAAAAAATGTCTTGACTTGTGGAATCTTGGGTAGGTGGAAAAAAGGTCTTAGTATAATGAATGCAGTTCCAAGCCCCTGAAATTATGCTATAGCCCTGGCATTTTGTGGGACTGAGTCTTTCCTGACATGGGACATGAATATGGTCAGTTGGACAGCACCATTCCTATTGTGGAAAAAGTAGATACAACACATTATTATGGCCTTCTGAAAAGCACTCCTAAGAGAATAAATCTCTTTATTCTAATATTTAAATAATTTTTAGCAAGTAGAATTATATATATATATATTATTTGGATTTCCCAAGCAAGTTTTATATCATGAAGCTTCTGCTGTTCTGAAATGAGCATCCAGCTGGCTTAGTAATAAGCACTCAATCGCTTCTGGAGCACCGACCATATGCCAGACTTGTACTGTGCTGTCACATTTAATCTTTATTCCAAACCTGAGACTGTGGAAACACAGACTGATTCTCAAGGCACACGAGGGATTTGGTCTCACAATAGCAAGTAGCAAAGCCAGGAACCAAAGTCAGGCCTAACACCAATGTTCCATCTCTCTGTTCTGCCATTTTAGTTCTCCCATGGTATAAACAACTAGACGTTCTTTGGTTTATAAACTGTCTCTGGCATGTTTAGTTAAAGTGGCTCAGTTTCCCAGAGCCTGGTCACTTCTGGTGGAATTGAGACAATTGAGTTTCTGAACTTGAAGTATAGAGAATCACCCCCTCCATAAAAGTTCAGCTTTCTTGCCAAGAAAAAACTAGTAAATTATATATTTCCTTAAAAGCTTTATCTATAATACAGTTCAGCACAAATAACCATTGTGATTATCAGAGAGCAAATCAGTGCATAACATGACAAGGATGCCTTTTATTATCAGTTGTGCAAAAGACAAGAAGCTGTCCATGGGCCTGGAATGAAACAGCTGCTAAGTAGATTGACTGTATATAGATCGCTTTGTGAAGATCCCTAAGCACGTCACCCTGGCTGGTATGCTCAGGTGGTTGGAACATCTGTCATTCTGTAAAACAAAGGATTACCAGTTTGGTCCCTGGTTGGGAGGTGTGTTGGAGGCAACCAATCCATGTCTATAGCTGTCTCTCGCTCTCTCTTCCCCTCTTTAAAAGCAATGAAAAAAAAAAATGTCCTAGGGTGAGAATAGAAAATAAATAAATAAATATTTTAATATGTCTGGAGCATTTATATCTAAGGGGCCCAACACTCCCTAGAACTTAGAAACTCAATAAATAATAGTCATGGAAGCTAATAATAGTATGGAGGTTATGAAGCAAATTCAAAGATTGTCTTCAGTTCAGAGCCCTGTGGACAAACCAAATGTTAGCAAGTCTCATAAATCTCCTAAAACTTTCAGAGAATAGATTGACAGGTAAGTAAAATCATCCTGATGCTACCAACTCTGAATATTTTCATGAATATTATAGAGAGGAGCTTTAGAGGAGTATTAAAGAGTTATTCTTTGGCTACCACAAATAAAAAAATAGAATGAAATGAGGTATCCATCATATACATTTCAAGAAGGATATTTTCTTTTTATGAATTGACCCTAAGATATTACACGTTGAATGTTAATTTCTTACTGAACTTGAATCTCTGACCCAGGTATTATACTCACAGGGACCTAGAGAGGGCAGTGTTCTGCAAACTTTGTATTGTAGGATATGGGTTTTTATACTGTATCCCTCCTCCCTCCTCCCAAGTGCCCTAGAATGAAGAGACCCAGTAAGAAGTAGCTTCATCCCTCTCATCACTCCTTCCAGCCCCATGGGGTAAACAATGGCAACAATTTATAATAGTGGATCTCCCACAGTGTGCTGCTCAGAAACTTGTCTTGCATCTTAGGAACTTTTGAAGACAACATGAATATACAGCTTGTGTGAGCACAGCTTAAGCTAGGTTACTGCCAATAATTACAAAGAGAAATAATAAGGAGGAAGAGGAGGGGAAAGAAAAGAGAGGAAGGAGGAGAAGAAAGAAGAGGATCGAACATAGGAGGAGGAGGAAGAAAAGAAAGAAGAGAACAAAAAATGGAGAAAAGAAACAACTTTTACTAAACTTGTAACCAGCCACTGGGCTGAAGGCACTCCCATAAAATCTGTAGTTTATCCACCTAAGAACTTTAAATAGCAGGTACTATTTCTCTCGTTGCTTTACAAAGAAAAAAAACTGACAATTAGATGCTAAGTTACTACTGAGGGGCAACAGTGGAATTTGATTCTAGATTTGTCTGTCTCCAGAGTTCCAAGCTCCTAACGCTTACCAAAAATTTGGGGGGGGGGGAGTTAAAATGAAGTGTTTCCCTTCTTCATAGCTGATTTCTCCCACAGATCCTCCAAATAGCTAGGGAAAAGTGAGATACCTACATTAATGAGGACTTGACTTAACATACATCTATGCATAGGAGGTCAGGGGAATCTTAGTAATTACAAGCTATGCAAATAAGATAATATATGAATAGTATTTTTAAAACATTTAAAAATTAGTATTTATAATTATTTTAATCACAAAATTATTACAGTATTTTTTATCAACAATCTTTGAAGATAACTTTCACATATTTCTTTCAGCTAAAATTAAATTATATATACTTAGAAATATTTTCCAGACTGTCTGATTTTATTTTATTGCTACAATGCTTTTATAATCCATCTCTACAGATATAACTGAATACACACAACGACAGGCTTTTCAATTAATTTTTACTCATACTGTGATAGCAAATAAACCCTCAGTTAATTGTCTTTCATAGAGCAAGATAATATTTTACCATAAAAAGGAAGAAAAAAATCAGTTGGTTCACAATTTTAGTTAAATCAACATTGTAATCTGTTAAAACAGGATTGTGTGATACTCATATTTTCATAACTCAATTCAAGTTTATCTAATCAGCATGTCTACAAAGCACATTGCCCAAACATTAACTATTTATCAGATAATCTACCATTATACTGACAGGTGAGCCTTACTTGCTTTGGCAGGAGTTCAGTTTCTAGAAGGTTTGGTGGCTAAATAGCATTTACCCTGACAAGTGCTCTTACTATATTTCAGTGGCTGGACCACCATAAGGAACTGACTTTAAGATAGAAAGATTAAAACAGCTTACTCTTCTGTTGACAAATGTTCATTGACCCTTCTAAATTTACCTCCTGTGTCTGACATTTTCTCACTCTTTATGGTGACAGTCTTTCACCAATGTCTCAAGGAAAACTTTTATTCTCCATTCCACATCAACAGATATAATCAACTAAGTTTAATCTTTGTTCCAGGAAGTGTATATGCTTTATTATTAATTATGTACTTTTACTTTAGCCCTTATCTTGCATTCTATCAGTTTGTAGCTATTAAAGTTATAAGGTTGACTATGAGGAGAGTGGAATATAGCTCTTACAAAAGGAAGGATGCAATAAAAATCTGGCTTTAATAATCATCGAGGGGCTCTCTCACTCTAAGCTCCAGCACTGGGACTGTAGCTTGAAAAGCACTAGGGATATACAAAGAACAACTGAACTGATTGGCATCATGGCAAGGGCTAGAGGACCAGCTTTCTCTCAGATGGAAGTGCTGGCAGAGACCACTGTTCCTTTTCTGAGCCCTTCCTCCACAGAACCAGCAGGCAGGAGCCATTTTGAGTTTCCATCAATCTGGCTATCACTGTTTGCCCTGCCCTAGTGATTCCCTGAGAATCTGCCCCACCCAACTTGAAGGCCCACTCAAACTATTTCCAGTGGCTTTTCCATATGAATGGCATGTTTTGGCCCATGCTTCAAACTTTACTAAATCTCTCAAACAAAAATCGTCTGGCCTTAGTGTGCCTTGTACACTTCACTAAGTGGCCCCAGACCTGGCACTAGTGGCAGCCAGCCTTGGTTTGGCCTCTTTTGGGCCCCTCCAAGCCCAGCACAATTAGAAGCCATCTCCAGGTTGCTCTGTAGCTCCTGCCCAGTTGCCCTGGGAAGAACACAGACAATGGCTGACCTTGGCTTGTACCTCCTGGAGGTCCAAGAGCCAGCACACCTGATGGACAACTGCAGACCATGTCAAAGTACCACCCAAACACCTCTGCAAGTGATGTAGTCAAGGGGAAGAAGACTCAGCAGGCACCAGAGCTCCACTCATGTAAGCCCTGCTCCATATGGTGGGCCCCCGCACAGCTAATCTTCCATGGTAATCACAATAAATGGCAATAAATACATATATATCAACAACTGAATCTAAAAAACCAAAATAAACAGACAAGCAGAACAGAAACAGACTGATAGAAAATATTTGGACAATTGTCAGATGGAAGGGGGTTGGGAGGATAAGTGAAAAAGGTGAAATGATTAAGAAGTTACAAATTGGTTGTTAGAGAATAGTCATGGGGATGTAAAGTACAACATAGGAAATATAGTCAATAATATTCTAATAACTAATGTGGTGCCAGATGGGTAAGAGATTTATTGGGATATTCACTTAGTGAGTTATATAATATCTAATCACTGGCAGGTACACCTGAAACTAATATAATATGTCAATTGTAATTGAAAATAAAAATTAAAGGCAAGAATGAATACTGTTAGCACTATGATTTAAAATAATTCTTTATATGCTAGTCAACATAATAAGAGAAGGTAACAAGATAAGGAACAAATACTTTGAAATGGAAAAGGCAAAATTATTATTTACTACTGACAATTGCCTAGCAGAAAGACCAAGAAAAACAACTATAAGACTCTTAAAACTAATAAGAAACCAGCCTTTTACTACTTAATACATAAACTCAATATGTTCCTTATAGTCTATATTAGTCCATTAGAAATTACAGTATAGAACAACAATCATTGAGCAGAACATAAGTTTCCAGGACTTCAATAAAACAGCATTAACACTGAGTTTCTCAAGAAGCCAGTTTAATATGGCTATGTAAGAAAACACTAGTAACCTGGAATGCTAGGGAAATCATCCGACATGAAGTTAAAAATTCTGGTGTGAGGAGTGGGTATACATAAGTTACGAGATTTGAACATGACACCGTGCTCTCTAAGGTAAAATAGAGAAAAAGTGTAACTACTTTTTGAAATAAAAAATGTTATCCTAAAATTCTTTATAAATTATAAATACTATACACAAACCATGAAGATGTCTTTACATATTCTGGGCAAGAAGATATAGGTAAAGTTGCCTTCAGATCAATGGAAAGGGCAGGGAAAGTTTGAAGGCCTGTGGTATTGGTTTGCAATTGGCAAGTACATGGGGCTGACAACCAAGTAATGGGGCAGGAGGCAAGAAGTATAATGTAACTACAGGTTAGAGAATAAAAGAATTACAAATAGCAGCACTACACCGCAGTGCTATTAACTTTTAGGTTGCTTTCCTCACATTTTAAGTTTTGATGATAATTGTCTTCATATTTAAAATGTTATTTAGTTTCATTAAGTTCATATTTACTTATATTTTAGGTACTACATTTCACTTTAATTATATCAACTGCAGATAGGAAAGAATACTACTATTAGAATACAGATTTGTTTCTGCACTGTTTGTACTTAAAGCAGTAATCCTATCACCCATGAGAGCATACTATCCAAGTATTAGTAGTTGATATAAGATGTTGTTTCAATGTAAGATATTTACTGTCTTTTCAAAATCAAAAATGAAAGTGATGAATTTGGAACATGCCTGGCATACCCACAGGAGGTTAATTTTCAGTGTAAGAGCCAAACAATATGTTTCAGAACAACTTATGATGTTGGTGACTTTCTGGTTGACTTTGCCTATATTCCTCTTGACACTCAGAAAACTTCAATTATTTAAGTCAATTTTTTCCACTTATTTAATGTATTTTTATAAATTATTAGAAAAAAACTTGTCGATTTAAATAAAGTTACTGTATTGATGTTTTCAAGGCCTTTTTCTCCTAATAATGTAACTTCATGAATTAATGATTCTAGAACTTATGATATTTATTCTGTTACTTTTCAATGTATATTTCTTTATAAAGTGGACTTCTGAAAAGTGAACATAAAAGCCACAGGTGCGTATCAGTAGATGGTGTTGGCACAAACTAGTTAATCAAATCAATTCAAATTTTACTGTGGACCAAAAGTAGAGATTATAAAATGGTTTAATCTTCTTGGTACAAAGTAACTGTAGAAAGTCTTTAGCACAACACTTTTCAGGTATAAAAACTGGGAACCTATTTTGAAACACATGTTACATATAGCAAAATAAAAGGAAAAAAATCCTCTGTTTTATAATTATATAGCAAATATATATATCTACAAATGTAAATATGTATATTTCTGTGATATACAGCAGCCAAGAGGACCCGCAATGATCCTCACCTCCCGGTATTCTCACCTTGGTGTGATACTCTAGCACATTGTGCCACTGTTGATCTGTGTGACTAAAGCATTTGGCAGAAGCGATGTCACTTTCAAAATTAGGTTATGGAAGACATCAGCTTTTATCTTAGACTCTCTCTATTTCTCTCTCTCTCTTTGTATTTCTATCTCTCTATCTCTGTCTCTGTCTCTCTCTCTGTCTGTCTCTCACTATCTCATCACTCACACTAGAAATGAGCTGCCTTTTTGCAAAAACTTTCAGGCAGGCCTTCAGCCACCTTCCAGCAAGGACCTGTGCCAGTCAACAACCATGTGAGTGAGCTTAGAAGCGGAGTCTCCAGCTTTAGAGCCTGGAGATGACTGTAGTCTCGGTGATAGGTTACTTACTACTTTAAGAGAAACCCTATGCAGAAAACCCCACTAAACCACTCTAGAGGCCTGACTCTCACAAACTGTATAAGATAATGTTTATTGTCTTAAGCTGTTAGATGTGGGGGTAACTTGTTACATCACAATTTGTCAATACTGAACAATAAAGAAGCATTTGTGGCTTTTTGAAGCATTTAATATTTTAAGTCTGTCACTCACATCTTAGCATATTTTATGCTTTATTAAATTATATGATATTATAGTATAGAGCCTTGGCACAATGATTTCTCTTCCTAGTATATAAAGAGCTTTTTTATTTTCTAATAGCTCTTTTGAAAAAGTGAGTCAATCTCACGCAAAAGTGCAAGATGTGTTTCACTCTAATATTTATTAGATGCTATGTTTATAGCAGTGCTGTTTACAATAGCCAAGTGCTGGAAACAGCATAAGTGCCCATCTGTAGATGAATGGATTAAAAAATTGTAGTACACTTACACAATGGAATACTATGCATCAGAAAGAAACAATTCTTCTTCTTTTGATTTTCTTTTTCAACAATTTAGAAACATAAAAATCTTTCAGAGCTCACAGGCCACACAATAACAGGTAACAAATAGGCCAAATTTGGTAAATGTCAGCTTACACAGAACCTTATTAATATGCTTACAGGCTGACAAGATAAGCAGAGTACTAAATAGGCAGTGAATCACCAGCATAAAAACCACAAAAACGTGAAGGCCCTCTACAGTTTCTAGATGTAAGCGCAGCTTCTGTCTAGGATACTTCAGTGCTAGATACCAGGTCAAAGACAATGAGCTGATGTTGAGTTTCATTGATTTTTTTCATTGAAATATGTAGGGTGGCTGAACCGCTGGAAAATGTATGTACTTGAAACAATCAGAGGTGTTATAATTTTAACAATAAATACATCACAATTGGTTTTACTGTGGCAGTCATATATCACTGTAATATTGTGTTGGGAAAAAAGGTCATATGTTTTTTTTGTGTAGAATAAAAGACACATTTTTCATTTTCACTAATAACTTTATTGGTTTGGATATTTTGAGTATGTCGGTTCTCTCCCACATGGTATAATGTTGATTTTCCTCAATTAATGTCTCGATTTGATCATTATCACTTCAACTGGTTGACTGTGGAGCATCTTCTAACAAGAGATCTCTAGCACAAAACTTCACAAAAGCACTTTTGACAAGTTTGATCAGTCACAGCACCTCCATATACTGCACAAATATTTTTTTGCATTTCAGTTTTGTTTTATATTTCTTGAAATAATAATACATAATATGCCAAAAATGTTCCATATTTTCTTTAATCTTCAATATTAAAATGGCTACACAAAAATTCACCAATTTTGATAAGCTTTTTAAAATGCACTCTGATATGACAGTTATCACAATACAATTTAACAAAATTGTTTCCAATAAAGTTAAAGACAATTAAGAGCTACAGGAGCCATCTTATGGAAGAAACCAAAAATCTTTTTGGCTGATCCAATAGTTAAGACATATACAGTGCTTTCCATGAGCCAGGAACTTGTCTCAGCACTTTAGATGTATGAACTTACTCAACCTCACCAAAAGGCTAGTACAACTCTTTTTCTCATTTTACAGATTTTTACCTTTTAAAATATTGTTACTATCTGGCTTATAGTGTCTGATGTGTCAAAAACAACAACAATATATATATATATATATATATATATATATATATATATATATATATATATATATATAATCAGTAATTTAGTTATACCAGAAGCCACAGCCATTAATATTTATTAAAATCCCAGACCCATCTTTCTTTTCTTATCCATCCATTATTTTTTAAATAGTGAAAAGAGAAAAAATGTAAAAATTATACAACTTATTAAGCTTACCATAGGTATCAAAATACGTTTTGGCATTACTCTAAGTGTTGGTGCCATGAGGTCTGATGAAACATTTGACATGTGGTCCTTTTCATACACCCTCCCAAGCAGAGTTACTCTCAAGACAGGTCCAGATGGAGGCTTCAGGCTAAACAAGCGTCCATCACTTGTCACCTAATTGAAACACAAAGAAGTTGACTGAGTCTAACTTGAAGATATACAATGCACAACACACTTTTGAATCGCAGTACAACTGGGTGAGGAAATAATAAAAGTAATGGCCAGACTCTATTCTGTCAAAAACATTTGAAATAGTACAGAGTGCAAGAAAAAATTGGAGCTGTGGAACTGGCACTGATTAATTAATTGAAATGCCTGGAATCAATATCATAGAATTTACTTATTTGAGGAAACATCCCATGAGCAGGTAAACATAAAACAATGGATTTGGGAGTATGTAAGAGAGAAACCTAGTCCTGTCAGACAAGATAAAGGTTCCTCCAGTGATCAGAAGGGATTGACTAAGGGAAGTTGGAGCTGAGTTTCCATCATCTCTGTCAATCACTCACCACGGCTCTCCAACCTGCCCATTGTCCCCAACTCCCCACAGAAGCTGTTTCTACCAGGAAAGAAGAGTGAGAGCAGAACTTGCAGGAAAAGTAAGTAGAAAAATATGGCTTTTCAAATGGAGTTTTTTACAATATTTGTAAGCACATGGGTGGGTTTTGTACTCAAAAAGTGCTTCCTCTTACATGAAATGACTTGGCAATATTAAGCAAAGATTCTTACCTGAAATTCTCCAGGTGCAAGTTGAATTTCGCTCAGCAACACCTCAGGAAAGACATACTGGGTTCCAAAAGTGCCACTGAGGGAGAACATTTCAAACCTGGTGGAAGCAGTTTCAACTAAGTCACCACAAGTGTGCAAGTTGGTCGTTTTACACTTCAACAGACTACAAATCTAGGAAAGTAAATGTGAACCATTAAGTCCTAGGAAAGTCAATTAAAACACTCTTCTGACCCTGAAAAAATGCCATTGCCCCTCTGTCTGGTAAAATAGCTATTTCCTCAACTGATTAATCTAGTTCATTGCTGAACAGATAGCTAATGCAACTAGCAATGAAAATAAAGAACTGGTGTTTTCTGCAATTCACTATCAAACAAACTAAACCATGTAATGAAAGAATCAAATCTTTGGCCCATAGCCATAAACAATTATATCCTCATTCTTCTCAGTTTAGCAATGCTTTTAATAATCAAAAGTGTTCTTTTTTCCCCCTCCTCTGGCCAGGTAGTTCAGTTAGTTAGAGCGTTGTCCCAATATGCCAAGGTTGTAGGTTTGATCCCTGATCAGGGCACATACAAGAATCAACCAATGAATGCATAAATAAATGAAACAACAAATCAATGTTTCTTTCTCTTTCTCTTTCTCTCTCCCCTTTCCTTTCTCTCTAAAATCAATAAAAATTTTCAAAAAGGGTTTCTTTAATTATTATTTTTTTGGGGATAACACTGTTTAGTAAAATTATATAGGTTTCAAGTGTACAATTCTATGATATATCATTTGTATAGTGCACTGTGTAGTTACCACCCAAGTCAAATCTTCTTCCTTGTTCAATGTTTTAAAAACACTTAATTTAGACACTAGTTTAATCTCTATCTTATTACCTATTTCACATGATAAAAGAACTTTAAAGTTGTAGAGAACCATAGAGTTAATATAGAGACAACTCCTGTGATCTGAAAATGTCACATATTTTATTTCATATCTGAGCAAAGATTGAAACAGTTATGACTTTACTGCATAGTTATACTATACTACACTATATACTACATAGCTATTTGAATGTAAATTATAAGTGTGTATCATTTTCCCATGAAGAGGGAAGTCCCCAAAATAAGAACTATATTCTTACAACTCCATCTGTACTGCATCTTTCAAGCCTATTCCAAGTCATCTTCATGTCTTGCCTGAAGAAGTAACTTCAACTGGTCTCACTGTTTCTGCTTTTTAATTTGGACAACAAGCACTTTGGGCAAATGTGTTAAAATGGGATATAAATAACTTTCAGATGAAGATAGAATAAATATATGCTTCTTTTTGTTCCTTTGAAATCCTACTAAAACTAACATTCATATTTTTAAAGATGGGAGTCCAGGAAGATAGGCCACGGCACAATTTTAGAAGCTGGAATGTTAATGCAAAAGTTGTAACTGAGTTAGCTGATCTAAGAAAACCTAGTCCTAAACCAGCAGTGAGGAAAGCCAGGAATCAACCATAAGTATCCTGCAGAATACTCCAAAGATTCCACCCCTGGGAGCACCAGGTACCTCAGGAGCTGTTAAAGTTCTGGTGGCTAAAGTAAGGGAAATTGGTGGAAAGTTGTTAAGGATGCCTCAGAAACTGAGTCTTCATCATGGGTGGGCAACTGCCCCTCCCCTATGCCAGTAAAAGACGGGGTATTTCCTTCCAGAAACAGTGAAACAGATGATGTTTAGATGGAGGTTTTAAAAGACAGAATGGAAGAGGATTACATGAATTAATCATACTGAGTGTTGGGGTCACCTCCCTTCACCACCGCCTACCCTGCAAGGTCATTCCTTCCACTTGGCTCTCTCCATGTTGTCAGCAAGGCATTTACCCTTCAGGAATAGGGTTGCCAGAAAAACACATGGGACAGGAGATCCAGTTAAATAAAGTTCAGGTAAATTAAAAATACTAAAACTTTCTGTGTCTCTCTCTTTTTTCTTGAATTGTTTTTAGTATAAGAATGTCCCAAATATCATAAGGAACATACTTACATTGTAAAATAAATATTCCTCATTCATCTGCACCTTGAATTTACTTGGCCACGCTGCATTTTTATTTGCTAAAATAGGCAACCCTATTCAGGAAGAGAATTAGAAGAATTTTGAAGCTTGAAAAAACCTGACCAACCCAAGAGGAAGCCTCTAAAGATAGTACTTGAGGAATTCCCCTAACCAAAGTCCCAGTAAATCACCCTACTCTGCAGCTTGAAATGGCAAACAAGTATTACCCACATGCTCAGAAATTTCAGTCAGTTTTTGCTGATCCAAAAGTGTCACCCTATATGTAAAAAACTACTAAACTTAACATTTTAAATTCCAAAACCTGTCTGGCACCAGTGATTTAGCCAAGGGACCATTGCTGACAAAACAACAGAGGGTTTTGTTTACTTGACAGTCCCAACATAGAAGGGACTTATCACTGCTCTTCTTCAGTGGAGCCAAGGCTCTGGTGAAGAAAGAAAAGCAAGATAAGATTGAGGGGAGAAAGAAAAAAAGAGAGAGGAAGAGCCAAGAGATTGCTGTTTTGTTGTGTAACCAACTTCTTCAGCTTAAAAATATATCACACAAAGTAAAATATATCATAAGTTTTGAATTTTCAAAACTCATATGGCAATGTAATACTGTATATATGCCCCATACATAATGCAATTAATGTCAGAATGACACAGAATATATGGTAATACTGATATGGCAATAAATATTTTTATACAAAATAATTTGTTTAATTTTCAATTGTCAGTTATTTTCTACTTGTGTTCTTGACATAATTTTTCCTCCCTTTCCTCCAGCACCTTGGAACACTGATTAGGAGTATTAATTTCTCCTGTATTTTTATCCATTTTTGTTGCTCTTTCCCTTAGGCCTGTAAAGATAACCAAGGCTCTCTCACTTACTGAAGAAACAAAAACCAAAAATAGCTTTTGTGACCATGAGAGTCTGCTTAGTTCCAGTCTCATTTCTCGTCTTTCTGTCTCAGACAACCATTTTAAAGAAGAAAAAGTCACCCATTCTTGCAATATCTTTACTTCCCATCAACTTTTGAACCTACTATAATCTTTCACTGTGTCATTATGAGCCCAGGAAATTCTACCAAAACCGCACTCCTTCATGTTAGTAATGCTAAACATATTGTATTAATACATTTTACAATTTTCTCCTTCTGAGAGTCTCTACTTCCTTCCTGTCCATGAGGATTCTCTTTTTAAGTTCTCCTTTATTTTTTAATCATATTTGCAGGTTCTTATTTTTCTGTCCATTTCGTGCCCAAACACTGGACCTCCAGTTTCCACCTCTAGACCCTGTTCTTTACTGTCAGTGGTCATCTTTGTAATGCTGTTCACTCTTGGGGCTTAACTACCATGTCTATCCTGCTGATTTTCAAAACAACATTTCTAAATCCAGTATCTCCTGTAGGCATCAGCTGCATATTTCGTAAAGACTCCAAAACCAGCACAGCCAAAGCAGAACAGAGCATCTCCCCACTGCTATCCAATTTGCTCCTTCCTGTGAGTTCTGATCTGTGAGAGCCTGACATTCACGCAGCCACTTTTCCCAGAAACCTGGCACGTCCAGACCCTGCATTCTGCTTTTTTCTTGCACATCAAACTAGCTAGTGACTAAGTTCTATTTCCAAAATATTTCCTGACTCTATACCTTGCTTTGATTCCTACTAACATAACCTTGATCCAGGTCCTAATAGGACTATTTTAATACTAATGTAACTGATCTTTTAGTCCTTAGCTCCACCATCCACAGTGCAGCCAAAATGATCTATTCAAAAGTATTACAGGTGTGACCACATCATGCCCTTGCTGAACACCTTCCAGTGGAAGAACATTACTGGCAGAATAAAGTCCAAATCTTAGGAGTGACAGGTAAGATCCTGGAAGATATGATCCTGCCACTAGGCTCATTTTCCACCAGTTCTCACTCCTATGTTATGCCTTGGTAACACCGAACTGCTTGCTCTTCCTGCGTACCTCATTCTCTCACATACCCACACCTTTGATCATGTTCTCCACTCCACCCAGAGTTCCATTCCACTCTTTTTTACCTAGGTAATAGCATGAACTTATACATCATGTTTCTAGAAACTCCCATGGATCCCCAAATTAGGCTAAGTACAACTCTTTAGTCTTCCTACAGCAAAATGTGTGTTCTATGTTCTATCACATGTCAAACTATGCTGAAATTATTTGTTCGTGTGCCTTTTTTTCCCTATTAGATTCTTCATGAGGGGGTCTAGACTTATTAATCTTCATATCATTAGGCACAGGATATATATCTGGTGTGCAGGAGGCACTTGAAAACGTTACACAGTGGGGGCAGTTCCGGCATGCAAAGGGCTTTCATTCTCACAAAAAGTGTGTACATAATCTGACATGGCATGTCTTTGATAGAGTTAAGCATAGGATGTTTGGGGGCACATAAAAGAGTACTTGACTCAGTTGTGGGGGCGGGGGTGCCACAGGAAGTGTCAGGGCAGCCTTCTTGGTGAAGACAATACCTAAAAAGAACTATGAAGGATGAGTAGAAGGGAGTGTATCGATAAAGGGAACAACCCTGTGCAAACATCCAGAGGTTCTGTAGATGCTGGCATGTTAGATGAGGAAATGTCTCAGTATGACAGGAGCCCCGGGCATGTATGGTGAAGTGAGAGACAACAGTAAAGAACAGAAAACGGCACATCAGACCCCAAGTGTTTTATGTTAAGAAATTTGATTTGCCAATGAGAAGACAGGAATAAATTTAAAGCAAGAGAATGAAATAATCAGAAATGATTTTTATAATTATGGTATAGGGAAAGGACTGGATGGAGCTGAAACTGTCAACAGGAAACTCTGCTAGGAGAATATTGCAATAATCTGCGTGAACTAGGGTTAGAGGCCATATCAAGGAAGGTAAGACCAGAATGAGAAGAACCAGAAACTTAATTTTTCTTAGGAGTTCCATCTCACAAGACTGTTATAGTTCTTCCTTTATGCTGAAGAATGTTATATAGCTGAATCTTTTCAGTAAGAAACTATTTTACTGTACATCTCAGGGATCAACTCCACATGTCTCCAGGACATACTTAGTGTCAGGCTCTTTATTCAACAAATTAGCCCTGGCTGGTGTGACTCAGTGGATAGAGTGCCAGCCTGAGAACCGAAGGGTCACTGGTTCAATGACCAGTCAGGGCATATTCCTGGGCTGTGGGCTGGGTCCCCAGTTGGGTGCACACGAGAGGCAACTACACATTGATGTTTCTCTCCCTCTCTTTCTCCTGCTCTTCGCCTCTATCTAAAAATAAATAAATAAATAATCTTAAAAAAAATAAAATAAAACAAAACTAGGTGTCAGTGAACATATAGAGAAAATGGCTAAATTTGATCAGTCAGGAAATATCAGATGTTAATCATCCATTAAAATTGCCTCTAATGTGATTATTGTATCATTTTAAACACTGGCACTGCAAAATAAATGGTCTGCTTTTCTTCAACCAGTTTAAAATTGACCATACATTTAGGATTGCACATTAGCAAATAAAAATTTAGAATGTCTAACTAAATTTGAATTTCAGATAAATAATTTTTTTTAGTATACTTATCTCCCAAAGTGGGACATACTTCTAATAAAAACAATTCATTGTATATCTGAAACTTCAATTTAACTGGGTGCCTTGTATTTTATCTGGTAATTCTTCTGCCACCAAAATAATCATTACCTGTAAATAGTAGCTTTCTTGATACGTGTATAGTCCATCAAATGCCCCTAAGGCATAAACTTCATCTGATCTCTTCTCAAACATCTTGTAGCTTAGATGACAACAAAGATTTTTCTGACAAACTGTGTAATTTCCTGAGACTCCTGTGAGTTCCAAGAAGGTGAATTTAAAAAAGACAGTGCCCTGAAATTCCTGGTTTCCCATTGAGAGTGCTTCTATGCCACTGGCATAAGAAGTCCAATTCACCACGAATGGGCGGTATGGGTGGGAATCCAATTGTGAGAGCAGGAGTTTTCCCTCCTCTGTCTTCATATCATAATGGAATGCTCTTGGAGAATCAGGTGCATAGATGCCACTTCCTGAAAGTAAAAAGTTGGAAATGACACTTGAAACAGAAAAGTGAAAAGGGATCACATGGTTGTTATTTTAAACTTATACCTCATATTAATATTTTACTCCCACTAAGGTATATATAATATTTCATTAATTTCAGTGAAATATGCTAAGGACAATAGATGATTTAAAAAACCTAGTAGACATGACACCAAAAAGCCAAGAAGAGTTTAACATAAGAAGTGGCGCATTTTGAAAGAAAAAAAAGAAAAAGAGAAAGGTGTTCATTTAAGTTGAATAAAACTAAATAAATCTCAAAACAATTTACATGAAAATTGAGTCTACAGCATGTCACCAGCTAGAGATGCAAAAATTAAGAGTTGAAACACATTGTATTAAGGAGTATATATTAGTTAGAGAATTTTTTTTTTTTTTTTTTACTTTTTGGGTTACATTAAGCCTGTAAATCTCAACAATTACACAATACCTGTAATGTTCTTTGAGGGGTGATGTGTATTGGATGCAAGGAGATTGACTCCCATGCTCAAAGCCCAAGCTGAGTGGAATTCAATAGCTGAAAAATGTGGCCAAATATTCACCCAATTTGTGGGAAACAGTATGGTGTCCACATGGAAATCCTTCACCAGAGTAACAGCAGGATCATGGAAGAGTATATCAAAGCATGTGAAAACGCCAAACCTTCCAAAAGTGGTGTTGAAAGTCACAACTTCAGCCTCCTTGGGTATGTTGAATAATTGCTCTTCACCCCAAAAAAGGTTTTGCTGCAATAAACAGAGGATGAAAAAAGGAGAAATCTCTTTTAAGAAGTTGGCCTGGATGTCACCATGTCTGAAAAAGTACAAGCTCACATGGATTGGGCAGTGTTAATTTCATCTAAGACCACTCACTAGCTTCAAAGGAAAAGTGTTACGAAATTTGAGATTACTTCAGCTAACATGAACCTTTGGTTCAATCTCCACATTTTATAGATATGTACAAGGGAATCCTTATCTGTTAAGACCTTCTTGAATCTTACAAGATGTAGGAGTAAACTAAATAATGTCTATTTGCCAAAAACACTTAACTATTTTTCTGCAGACGAAGGACTTTGTTTGCTCCTTTCTTGTCAAAACCAAGTCTGTTGTAAGGAGTTTTTTTATTCTTGCCTTGACCCTTGGCCAGAGCATGTCATTAAAAGGACAAAGTTCATGTAGGTCCTACTGATTCTCACACACTCCCAACAACACATTCCAGTAAACCTCTTGAGCCTCTCTTATGGAAGCTTTCCACACCTAATTATTACTTTCTATGTTTTGTCTCTAGTCAGCTTCTAAAGTGTGCTTATTAATACCAACAATAAGGATTTTCCCCTCTTGTCCACTCTGTTGTGTTATACATTCAGTAATTGGATTATTTTCAAATTAATTCTACCTTATGATAGCGTGCCACTAGTTTTCCTTGCGAGTCAAATACCACATCAGTGTTGTATTGGTAACGGCCATCAGAGGGACACTCAGGGTCATTGGCATTACATGGTTTCTTGTCTCCAATATTTGCCACAATGTAGATAGCGTTGTTTTTGGCAAGGCAGCTGAGTCGCTCTTGCACTGGGGTGTGGCCAAATCTGGTATGTGTTATTTGAAGAGGAAAAAATAAAACAGCTTTTAACAAAATTCAGAATGATAGCAGCCTGAACCTATTCTGTAATATATACAAAAAATAAATTCTAAATAACATAAATAAAAGAGGGATTAAAACAAAAAGCTACTTCAGAGGAGGTACATGCTTGTGGGAATTTGGTTGTAGGAAACTATTCTAGAGTAAGAGTCCAGGCTGTATTTTTTTATTCATAGCATTTATCACCATCTATAATCATATATTCATTAATGTGTTAATCATACAGTGTGTGTCACATCTTATAGATTATGAGGCAAATATACACATCTCCTATTCACTGAACCCCTACCTTGCATTAAAAAATATTTTGAATGAAAGGAGGGTAACTTAGAAGGAGGATTCTAGGAAGATGGCAGAATTGGAAGCATCGGGAGTCTATCCCTCCACATAGATAACAATTGCACTTGCAGGATCTGATATAACTAGTTTAAAACTCCAGAGTGTATTTGAAGGCTTGAAACTTCCAGGGGAAGTCTTGGAAGGAAAATTGCAGTTAATTTTAGTCAATTTTAGCTCTTTGCTCAGCAATGACACCCATGTCCCATCCCTACCCCAGCCCCGTGGCAGACAGCCATGCCGGTGTTCCTGGAGCATCTTGCAGGCAGCTTGTGGGAGCAGAGTGAGCAGTAAGCCCCTTCTTTTCCAAATATTTGGAATCTGTGTTCTGACCTTTGGTAACTGCTTCTGGCATGTAGATGAAGATTCTAGGGCAGGCAGCCATTGTTGCACTCCACACACACATTGCAGTTCTATCCCCATCTTGTGGAAGTGACTTCTAGGGGGTTTATAAGGTCTTCTCTCACCCTCTTTTTGGGTGCCATACGTTTAAGGACTAGGATGTAAAAAAGCAATCACATATATAGGAGAATTTAGAAAGTCGCCACGCATGCCCAGGAAAAGACGCAGCTAACAACAAACCTGAAAAGATTTTAAGAGATTCAAGCTTACACCAAGCACAGAAACAGCCTACAACAATCAAAATGAACAAAGGAACAAATGGTACAAAATCCTGAGGAAGGGGGAAATTTTGATTTTGAATTATCACATGGTAAGAATCAAATGTCAACTTATCCATAAAAAAAATCACAAGGAATACAAATTAAGAGGAAACATATGGCCTGTTTGAAGGAAAAACTAAACCATCAGAAACCATCCCGGAGAAAACTCAGACGTCATACTTCTGGGTGTAACTTTTGCTGTTTGAGATGCAGCGGCAAAACCGGCACAAGTTTCTTTTTTCCACTTCCTAATTTTGTAATTGGAAGATTGGTTTCTGCTGTAGCTCTTAGCAACCTCAGCATGAGATTTTATACAAGATTATTTCATCAGCAAACAGAGACAATATTAAAATATTACTTTTTTCTTTCCAATTTGGATGCCTTTTATTTCTTTTTCTTCTCTAATTGCTCTGCCTAAGACTTTCAGTACTATGTTAGATGGGAATGTTGATAGTGGGCACCCTTGTCTTGTTCATGATCTTGGAAAGAAAGTTTCAAACTTTCACTGTTGAATATGATGTTGGGTGTGGGCTTGTCATATATAATCTTTATTATGTTGAGGTGTTCCTTCTACACCTACTTTGTTGAGAGTTTTTCTCATGAAAAAAATGTTGAATTTTGTCCAATGCTTTTTCTGCATATATTGAGGTGATCATATGATTTTTAGTTTTTATCCCATTAATGATGTATTGTATTTTTTGAATGTGTATGTTCAACCACCATGGCATCCCAGGGATAAATCCCATGTTACATAGCCTATGACCTTTTTAATGTGCAGTTAAATTTATTTTGCTGGTATTTTGTTAAAATTTTTTTGCATCTATATTCATTGGGGATACTGACCTGTAGTTTTCCTTTCATGTGGTATTCTTAACTGACTTTGGTATCAGAGTAATGCTGACCTCATAAAATGAGTTTGGAGGTGCTCCTTCCTTTTCAACTTCTGTAAGATTTTGATATGGATTGTCATTAATTCTTCTTTAAATGTTTGTTAGTATTCACCTGTGAAGCTCTTTGGTCCTGGACTGTTTTTCTTGGGGAAGGTTTTGGTTATTGATTCAATCTCCTCACTCATTATTGATCTTTTCAGATATTTTATTTATCATAATTTAGTCTTCGTAGGTTTTCTGTTTCTAGGAATTTATCCATTTCTTCTAAGTTGTCTAATTTGTTGGCATGTAATTGTTCACAGTAGTCTTTTATGGTGTTTTGCATTTCTGTAGTATCTATTGTAATGTCTCCTCTTTCATATCTAAAAATATAGAATGCTTCAGTAATTCCCATCATCTTTGCACAGGGCCATGCCTATCTTCTCTGTATCATTTCAGTTTCAGTATGTGCTTCCCAAGTGAGCACAGGAGTTATTGCTTAATGGGTATAGAGGTTGAGTTTTGCTAGATAAAGAGTTCTGGAGATGAGTGATGGTAATGGTTGCACAGAAATATGAATGTAATTAATAGTTGTCGGCAGCCGTCCGTCTCGAGAGACGATGGTGTAGCTTCTTAAGAGTCTATCTGCACCGCCGAGAATGGCTGTGCAGTCCAACTCGGGAGTGACACGGTATCTGTCTCCTCCCATGTTGAATCGACATCTTGCGATGATGCTGGAGTGTCCTCTCCAGTGAAGCTGAAGCTACAGAGCCTGGGCAGGGTGATATGGAGGGTCTGCTGTTGCCCATGCAGCAGACCCCCCCTCTCTTCGCAGCTGAAGGGTCTAAGGGAAAGACGGAGTCAATACAGCTTGGCTTCAGGTGCGCCGCAGGAGTTGCCGGTGATGACTACAACGTCAAACCGCCTTAGGGACTCCGGCTCCGGATTTTCTGTCGGGGTTTACTCCTTTAGCCTTTCCCCTGAAGAGGTATGCCGCAAGGCAGCAGAGGTTTTTTGGAGTCAGAGTTTTCCTTCTCTGATGTGCCCTGACTGGAAGATCGAACCAGCGACACTTAGCTCGCAGGCCGACGCTCAATCCACTGAGCCAAACCAGCCAGGGTGTAATTAATACCAATGACTGTATATTTGAGAATGGTCAAGATGGTAAATTTTATGTTATACATAAAACAATAAAACATTGAGAAACTTTTGGAGGGAAGAAAAGAGAACTCTTACTCAGGAAACTAGTGAATCTTCAGGAAAGAAAATGGTAAGGGACAATTAAAAGGTGCATTCGGAGTCATAGGAGATAAATTCTACACAAGGGGCCAAGAAACCTGTTCAAAATTTAATACACAAGGAGGTGCCATTGATAAAGCTCTGAGGACAGAAGTAACATGATCTAAATCTTCTTTAAGTTCAGTAGGACGTCACAGTATAGAATGTGCTGGAATGTTTAGAGGCTAAATGTAGGGAAATCATTAGGAAGCTGTTTCAATAGGTCACATTAGAGACCACATGAGTTGAGGAGTGCCAGCGGTCTGGAAAGATGGGAATACTGGAACATTTGTTAATGCTTGATTCCTTTATTTTTATCATTTTACCAGTAGTTGTCCTAGGAAAACAACTTAAATGCAATTTTGAAAAGTGAGACCTCAGAATATGTAATAGCCATATTTATTCTGCATTGGCACAACACTAAATAATAATACTAGGTTATTGAATAGCTGAGAAGGCTAAGTGTTAAATGAATGAAAATGTGGTGCCATCTGCTGGCAATAATAATAAAAGCTTTCTTTGAATATCAAATCTAGATAATTAAATCTACAAATTGGCACAAAACCATAGCAATCATCTGCAAAACATGTCCTTATAAAAGACCAAGAAGGATGAAAAAACACATATAAAATATTATTTTAGTGCACTACGTAAGTGACCATTTGATAGTTTTTTCCCCTCATTTGCTTCAATTATATACAAAATGCACAAATATAAAGACAAGACATTGAATCACTTGAAACATATTTACCCCAAGGCTTTCCAGCCCACCTGAAGTGGTAGAATAGGTAAATAAAATAGAAGCCTGGTGTTTTGTATTTCTGAAACAGTCCTGATTACATATTTTCTTCCTATTGCTATTAATCTTAAAAGTGTTTCATATATTCTAACATATTTCCATTTAAACTGCATTTCTCAGACTATGTGCTATAGCCAGAAAAGTCTCCAAAAATTCTTTCTTTGTTAAATCCCATGTCTTGATTTGGAGTTTAAAAATGCACTTCATTAATATGAACCTGTAATCTGCCTGTCATTTAAACTATAATATGACATATTGCAGAGAGCTCTGTCTTAGTGCTATTGGGAACAGAAGAAGGAAGTGACACAGAACAATTAAAATGTATTTCCTAAGACTTGTTTCGAAGTGTTCAGCCTCAAAGTACAATGTAAAAAAATTATTAATTATTGGAGAAGACATCCACTAACTTATAGTAAGTGCACATTAAATCTTCAACAAATACTTGCTGAATTTTTACCACACAAAGCACCACGCTAGGTATGTGAGTGCCCGAGGAAAGGACATCCAGGGCAGAGCTGTCCAAGTGCACAGTGTGGGAGATACTGAAGTGTAACATATGGTGGGTGCACTTCAAAATCATTTCATCTTCCCAGAGAAATCATATGTGCACACAAAACCGTGAACTAACAGTACAGACAATATGCAATCAAATATCAAGATGCTTTTTTATACAAGTCAGCTAACTAAGCAAGCTTTTTTTTTTTAACTTAATGAACTAATGATTGACTCTTCAGTTTTTAAGCCAGTTCACCTTGACCATAGGTGTAGCTAGTCATTGTTTTGAAAGATGCCCCTTATGCAAGGATTCCTACCCACGCACATAGTGGCATTCCTGGTACACAAGAATTAGTCAGTAAAAAAATGTTAAAAAAGTAAATTCATATTTGGTCTTGTTATTGAACATAGGTTGTCTCTCAAGAAGTCTGTAAGCTCTCTTCTACAAAAAAATGAAAGCTTTGAAGCCAACTTGTTTCTCTCTAAGCTTCTCAGGAACTCTCAAAACTACATTGCATGTCCAGTTGTAATTATTAGCCCATCACCATGGTGCCTTGTAACAACTCCTTCCTCTACCTTATTCAGGTGGCTTCCAGTTTGTTTTTATATCTAAACTGTCCTATTCTTTAATTTTATAATATTTAGTAAGAAACCTCAAATCCTTCTGGAAGCATGTGAAGTATAAATGTTAAATAAATGAAAAAAAGGAACATGATAAGGCCTTGTTCCCATAGCATTCAGGCTGACTGTTGGAATAGGCACCAAAAAAAGGTTGGTGAGTTTGAGGAAAGAAAGCAATGGACTCAGTGAATATTTCATCCATATTCAACAAGACATGCTATCTGATTGTATGCAAAGAATAAAGGACCTTAAGGCCTCTTTTTCTCTCACATCCTACATCTAATCTTTCAGCAAAACCTGTCAGAACTCCTTTCAAACTGTGTTCAGAATCTGGTCATTTCTCAATACTCAATCTTCTACCATCTTGGTCCAAACACCATGATCTCTTTGCCTAGATCGGGGCAACAGCCACTGTATTCTACTCTCTACACTCTCTGCTGAAGAGGTCTTTATAAAACTTAAGTCAGAACAGGTCATTTCTCAACTTAAAACTCTTTAATAGCTACCTCTTGCTCAAACGACAAAGTCATCATCATGGCGCACAAATCCTTATGCAGTCGGGCCCTTTCTCTCTGCCTCCGTCTCCCTCATCTCTCTCCCTTCTTGGTATCAACTCCAACCACACTAACCATCCGCTGTTCTGCTATCATGCCAGACACACACTCTGATCTCAGCATCCTGGTATTTAGAATTCCCTTGGCCTGAAATGCTCTTTTCTCAGATACTTATATGACCTATATCTTCACTTCCTTTAAGTCTTTGCTTAGATGTCACCATGAAGTCCTCGATGACCTAAAATTTAAGCCCCACACAGTCACCATATTCACCTTTCCTGCTTAATTTTTTCATTACATTTGCCTCCATCTCATATCATAATAGGTAGAGAAACAATAAATGATAATAAGTCAATAGATATTATCTGTTTTTTCAAATGATTATCTCCTCACACTAGATTATAAATTCCAAGGGGACAGAGACTTTTTAAACTTTAATCTTTATTATATTTTTTTCCATTACCATTCATGCTTCTTACCCCTCCCTTCCCCCCAGCAGTCACCACACTGTCGTCCATGTCCGTGAGTCCTTTTTCCTGGCAATAACAGGTGCTCAAAAAAACCAAACAAACAAACAAACAAAAAACCAATTATCAGATAAATGACTGAAGGCAAGGAATGGGGATGGAATTGGTTGATGGAAAACATAAATATAAAATCAGACTCATTGAAATAAAACATCCTGGTGGAGACCTCTGTAAATTTGGTTCTATGGAAAAGCCATTAAGAACCAAGTGAAGTCAGTTTATAATGGAAATGATAACAGAATACTTGCCTTTTAGAAACTGAAGAACTAAAATGAGAAATGGCTAAATTAGAAATAATTATGATACAATTAAATATGAATGAAGTAAATAATTAAGATAAATAATATTGAAGTTTTTAAAAATCAAGGTGTTTCTATAAGCAGTTATAATAATTACCTTGTGTGGTTTTGAGAGCAATTCAAAATGAGGAATTCCTATAATTTTAACAATAGTACATTTGGAAAGAAGTGCATTAACTGGCATGATTCTCTTAGATGTGTAACATATTGTTTTGCTTGTATTAAAAGTAGTGCTACTTTCATTACAATTCCTATTTCTTCTAGACTAAACTTGTTTTAAACTACTTATTTTTGCTATATCACCTCCCAGGTTGACAATTAGCTTAAGCTTTAAGAATTTTATATACAGTAACCTCATCAACTATGTTATGGATGAGAAAGAAAAAATTTTAATCCTAAACTGACATGTGACACTGTTTTGCTATTTGCTCAGACATTTTTCAAATTACAGACCCAACAGGGAAACAATTTTTCTGTTCACTAGTAAGAAGTCAGGAGACTAGAGTTTTGATATGTTTCTCCCACTAACCAGCTACCCCATGACCCTAAGCAAGTTACACTATCATCTTTCCAGATTTGGTCCCTCAGTGGAAATTCACATTGAATGTGTTGATTTCTGTGTGACCTCCCAGCACTGATTTCTGTGATCTTATTATACGTATTTACTTTTCTACTAAATGTATCCAGATGAGATGAAAAATCATGAAACCATCCTGAAACTTAGAGTTCATAGTGGATCTTAGGCAATCGTTTTCCACAAAATTGGTCCAAGTGAAGTAAACTCACGTTCATGATTGAATATTTTACAATCTGTGTTTTACCTGTTGGGATGATTACAAGGGATCCAGTTCACTTGGGGGTCTGGTATATCCTCCAGGTATGGGTAGATAGATAACCTTTTCAAGGTCATGCCATAAATACCATATTCCGGAGTCACAATAATATGTGCACCCTGTTAAAAATATAGCTTAATTAAAATATTTCTCAAATAAGCAAACAATCAAAGAGGGGCTGGCAGGAGGACCTGAGGAATTGAGTGACTGAGAAACAACCATCTGGGTTGTTTTTTCCCTTTCAATCTTATTTCTCTGTTTTCTTTCTTTCCTTATTATTATTACCATTATTTTTTTGCCCAACCACTTTCACTTTCTAGTCCTGATGTCAACCTTTATTTATAATTTTTTCATTTTTTTCTAAACATGAATAGCTCTCCAGGCTATTCACAAGCTTACCATCTACTGGAGTTGTTAAGTATAAACCTAGCTCTTCCCCCCAAACACCCCCCCCGCCCTGAACTTAGACAGACTGTTTTGCCTGCATGTGTGGGATTAATTTAGCACTCAAACTCTGTTTCACTTCTCCTTTGCTCCAGGCTTTCCTGCTCCATACCCTGCAAATGTGATTCCAACTTTTCAGGAAGAGGGGACACAGAGGTGCAACCTGAGCTAACCTGAGCCACTTTGGGTGGGATAGTCATCCTCAAAGTTGAATTGTGTATATATAAGAATGTATATTGATAGACATATATTATACATACATATATTGTATGTATGACACTTTATATATCTCTTGTACATGCCTGAGTTATGAATATCTTATTTAAACCATATTCATTCAAACCACATACTTAAACTTAACCCTCCATTTAACTCAAGGACCTACTATGCATTAACATGTATACTTTTTACAAATTGGTAGTTATAGAATAGCCTCAGAGATATAAATTACAGCACAGGGAATATAGTCAATAATATTGTAATACATGTGTGGGGCCAGGTGGGTACTTGATATACATGGGGAACAATTCTGTACAGTACATGGCTTTCTAACCACTGTTCTGAAATTTATACAGAATAATACTGGATGTAAACTGTAATTGAAAGATAAAAAATTTTAAATTAAAAATAAAAACCATATATACTTTTATCTGTAATTAAAATGAGGTATGAAGTATACTGTTAAGTAATTTGCAACTTCAGTTCGTTTGGTGTTATGAATTAACTCCCAAACCTGCACACTCTTAAGAGAACAAAAGTACACCCAAGGCCACTAATACTCTAAAAATATTACCTGGCCTCTGACCCATTAAATCTCCACCCTTCATCTGCAGCAGAAAAGAGCAACAAAATTCTTGAATTTACACAATTTCCTCAAATATCTGTTGCTCCCGAGTGATAAACAAGCCATTTTTTAAAAACTTTGTCTCCTTATTAGGGAAGTAATCATGTCCTTTCTCTAATAATTTGGTGAAGGAGATTGGAGTAGGATTGTAAAAGAAAAGCTCTTGGCTACCCTGACATACATCTTTACATATGTTAACACATATGTAATTATATATGAAACTGACCCTGACAGTGACTCTGTCTCTTGGGACCCCACTTTTTCACTTTATAGAAGCCAGCACACTCAAGAAGTGGTACCTGTTTGGCTGCTGCTGTGATCGCTCCCTCCAAAACATCCAGATTTCTGTTCATAAATACCAAAGCCTCTTCATGGGAAACTGGTGTTAGAGTATCATTAGGCGATATCACTGCATGCTCATAAACAGCTGCAATAAAGGTGTCCAGGGAGCTGGCTTTTATGACACAGAAAACTGAAATTGCCACCGAAGCCAGCAGCTGAGAAGGAATCATGCTGAAGTCCAGACGGTTGAAAAACAGAGCAAGCCCTGAGATGTACAGAGGGAAACTACAATAAATCACATGGTTCTCAGGACTTAGTACTCGAAGAACAAATCACAACATATAAAGTTAAGAAAACATTATGGTTTTACATCACAGACATATTGTAAATAAATTTTATATGTCGCTCCTTATTGCATTCCTGAGGCCTGTGAGGAGAGGATTATTCAGGCTTCTTGCTGTGTGGAAGACTGTCTTCTCCCTGTGTGCATGCCTGAGGCCAAATTCCCCTTTTATAAAAATTTCGGTCACCGAATTTACTGCCCAGGCTACTCCAGAATCACTTCATCTTAACTAATTCCATCTGAAACTATATACTTCCAAATAAGGTAACATTCCAAAGGACAGGTGTTTAAGACTTAAATGTGAATATTTGTTTATTTATTTAAAGTATATTTTATTGATTATGTTGTTACAGTAGTCCCAATTTATTTTTCCCTTTGCTCCGCTCCACCCAGTACCCCTTACCTCCAGCAATCCCACCCCCCTTAGTTCATGTCCATGGGTCAAGCATATAAGTTCCTTTGTTTCACCCTTTCCTATATTATTCTTAACTTCCCCCTGTCTATTTTGTATTTACCAATTATGCTTCTTAATCCCTGCACCATTTCCCTTTACTCCCCCTTCCCCCTCCCAGCTGATAACCCTCCAAATGATCCCCATACTATGAATCTGTTCCTATTCTGGTTTGCTTAGTTGGATTTTGTTTTTAGTTTTTAGATTCAGTTACTCATAGTTGTGAGTTTGTTGTCATTTTAATGTTCATAATTTTGACCTCCTTTTTCTTAAGTAAGTCCCTTTGACATTTCATATAATAATGGCTTGGTGATGATAAACTCCTTTAGCTTTACCTTGTCTGGGTAATACTTCATCTGCCCTTCCATTTTAAATGATAGCTTTGCTGGATAGAATAATCCTGGTTGTAGCTCCTTGCTTTTCATCACATTGAGTATTTTTTGCCATTCCCTTCCTGCCTGCAAAGTTTCTTCTGAGAAATAAACTGATAGTCTTACAGGCACCCCTTTGTAGGCAACTCTCTGCTTTTCTCTTGCTGCTTTTAAGATTCTCTCTTTATCTTGAACTTTTGGCATTTTAATGATGATATGTCTTGGTGTGGTCCTCCTTGGGTCTAGCCGGTTTGGGTCTCTCTGTGCTTCCTGGACTTGTATGTCTATTTCCCTTGCCAAATTTGGGAAGTTTTTCTTCATTATTTTTTCACATAAATTTTTGATTTCTTGCTCTTCCTCTTCTCCTTCTGATACCCCTATGGTTTGGATGTTGGCACGTTTAAAGTTGTCCCAGAGGTTCCTAAGCCTCTCCTCCTTTTTTTTCAGTTCTTGTTTCCTCATTCGGTATCAGTTGACTGTTTTTTCTTCCTTATGTTCCAAATCATTGATTTGAACCTCCGTTTCCTTCCCTTCATCATTGGTTTTGTGTGGATTTTCCTTCATTTCGTTTAGCATAGCCTTCACTTTTTCCCTTATGTGTTTGCTGTACTTAAGCATATCTGTCAAGCCTGTGAGCATTTTTATCACCAGTGTTTTGAACTCTACATTTGTTAGGTTGGCTATCTCCTCATTGCTTAGTTCTCCCCCTGGAAACTTTTGGGCCATACCTTTCTGGCTCCTCATCTTGACAGGCTCCTGTGTTTGTTTGCCTCTGTGTCTTAGGTAGAGCTGTTGCACCTGTGATGTTTAAGGGGTGGAGCCTTAGCTATTTGTTAGTATAGGGTGACCTGTTTCACCACGTTGTGATGCTGTATGGGGGGAGGGGTCTGAGAGTAAGCAATGCCGCCTGCTCAGCACTCGCCCCTCTTCCAGGCACCCCTCCCACTTCCGTATGGGCCTGGCTCCTCTGTAGCTGTTGCCCTGGCCGTCGTTCCCAGGGTGGGTGGGTCTGCAGACAGTCTAGGACTGTGAGGGCCCTTTAAACAAGCAGACTCTGTTGAGAGATTGGCGATTTCTTCCTCTGCCCCAACCCCCACTGGTTTGCACAGTCAGAAGCAATGAGGCTTTATTTTCCCCTGCTCTGGGACCATAGGCTGCATGGTCTGATCTGGTGCTGGGAGTGCTCCCCAGGTGTCCCTCCCAACTCTTTAGAATGTGTGATCATGCTTTCTGCCAGCCTGCTGCTACCACTCCCACTGCTGACGCATCTACTGCCACCAACGCACCGCGTCCTCTGGGCCCCGGCTCCACCCCTTCTACCTGTCTGGATGAGTATTTCTTCCTTATTTCTTTGTTCATTGGACTTCCATGCAGCTTGATTTTCTGGAACTTCTGGTTGTCTCTAGTTTTGAGGTAGTTGTATTCCTTCTTAGTTGTGGAGGGAGACTCAGTGTGTCTGTCTAAGCCTCCATCTTGGCCGGAAGTTAAATGTGAATTTTTAGATTCATATGTTTTAGAACTTCAATGCATAGCAGTATATGTGAATAATCTGAAAGCAAATAGCTTTACAACTTTGACATTATTATTACTATAATTTTATCATCATACAAATATTTAAATGCTATACTTTATTCACTTTTGTTTCCTCAAAATGGGAAGCCAGTACAAAGAGGAATACAAAAAGGTCATTGGTATATAAAAATTACCTTAAAATTTAATGGCTTTGAACAGCAAGCATTATCTCACATTTCTTGTGTGTCAGGAATCCAGGGGAAGCCTAGGTAAGTGCCTCTTTCACAAGACTGTAATCAGGCTTCGGGTAAGGGTGGCACTGACCTCAAAGCTTGGCATAGCAAGCATTCAGTTCTAAGCTCCAGGATCACTCATTCACTCACATTGCCCATGGCAAGCCTTAGGTCCCCATCAACTCTTGCCCAGAGATGTGTGTTCCTTGTTTCAGGCCCTGCTAAAAGGCAGCTCACATGATTTTATCTGGCTGCCCTCAGAACCAGAGAGCAAGAGAACCCACCCAAGACAGAAGCCATATTCTCTTAGTTAATTCAATATGGGAAGTATTGCCTCTTCACTCCAGTGATAGTCTCTTCATTAAAAGCAAGTCAGTAGTTCCAGCCCAGGCTTGACAAGAGGGGATGACTCAGGGCCTGAATGAGGCAGGAATTATTGGGGACTATTTTAGAGGCTTCAGACCTGTAGGGTTAATAGGGAAATATAAATAATGACATGGGGAACAAGAGTAAAAACTAAAGAGAGAAATGGCGATAGAAGAGAAAATAATAGAAAAAGGTTTATAGATTTTGATATGAAAAAAGTAGGCAAAATTTTTTTCAGTTCCAAATTAAGTATAATTTTTAAAATATTTATAAAACTACTATTTATGATTATCCATTTCATGTCTAGATTTTATTTTGGATGATTTTTAAAAAATTGTTTATTTATTTTTAGAGAGAGGGGAAAGGAGAAAGAGAAGGAGAGAGACATCACTGTGTGGTTGCCTCTCAATTGTGCCCCCAGCTGGGGACCTGACATGCAACCTAGTCATGTGCCCAGACTGGGAATCGAACCAGTAACACTTGGTTTGCAGGCCAATGCTCAATCCACTGAGCCACAGCAGCCATGTAGGTGGTGTTTTTATAGTTCAATTTGCAGATGGGTGTGTCTGACTTTTTTACTTCAGTACTACAATAAATTTCTTTTGTGTCTACCAAAGTAACAAGAGGCTGTGGTTGCCTAGCCGTTGTGAGTCTATAGCAAACACCTGGTCCCTCTACTTGCTATTCTACTTTTGGTTTTCCATTCCCAGGAGGGTGGGGATCCACATACTCCACAATGAGATGTAATTGTTACATAACAATTTATAAAAGGAAGCTCTTCAATAAAAATTTAACTGGAACGAGTTACCAAGAGGTTAAAAAAATGACTTGCTAGATGTTAAAAATATTAAATAAGAAACTCTCCTTGGGTCCCCAGTGTGACACAGAAAGAGCTTAGAAGCTATCCTTCCCATCTTCACAGGAAGAATAAAGCTGAACAACTGAAAATTAATAAAATTTCTTAGGTATGGCAGAGAACTGAGGTCACAGAACAAATTACTGCCCCCAAAGTGGGGAGACAGGCTTACCTATAGCGGAAGTCCACTGTTGGAGTCAGTACTGCTGTTAACATAAAAAATTTCCAAACCTGTAGAGGATTCTTCTGAGTTTATTTGAGCCAAAGTTGGTGACAATTGCCAGGAAGCAAGATCTCAAATGCTCTGGTGAATGAGCTTTGCAGTTTTTGTTTGGAATTAAGGAGTGGCTGTAAGGAAGATTACATGAAGGTGGGAGAAAGCCAGGCAGGGATTGGTTCACAATAGTTCATGTGCTCCCTTGAGGGTGGTTTTGATTAGAAGGTCTCAAAAGAAGTGTTTCAAAGGTGTGTTAACCTAGACTCATAGAAATGATGGGCGGATCTGCTTAAAATAAAGACAAACCTGTTACTAAAGCAGTTTTATTACATGGGTGTCACTACTCACCATGACCTACCTAGTTAGGAATTAATGAGCACATATCCCTGTGAGGTTATGTTCCACAGAACCTCTTTTTCCTCCACACTGGGATGTCATTGATGAATTGCTAGAGGCTTAGTGTGGATCAACTTGAGAGTTAAAAATGAGGGGAGTTCCACTCTCACGAAGGCTCTTGCACTTCTCTGAGTTTTACCTCTAAGAACTCCAACAGATTCTCTTGACAAACAGCTGAGAAAAGAAAAGGAAACAAAACTCAACAAAAAAACTAATGCTTACTTAAAGAGGAAGAGACATAAATCCACTTTGAAATAAACCCCGAGTATTTTGTTCTCCTTACCAAAAGCCTTCCCTCAAGGGAAACTACTTATCAGAGCCTAACCAATCTGAAGAAGAGGAAAACCTCAACTCTAACACTATTGGCCTTCCTCTCTCAACTAAGAGGAAAAGAAGAAAGATTGAGAAGGACTTGTGAAGGTCATAGCCCAGGGGCACTGGCTCACTTCAAGACTTAATCATTGGTCTTGTTACAGAAACAGGGGAGTCCAAAAATCCCCAGAGTTTGCGGCTGGGGGATGGGGAGAAGGAAGCAGCTTTCAGAATGCCTCCACATGCCTGAGGCTGGTGGCTAGTGTCTTTCTTATGCAAAATGGCTTGGATGCTTCCAAGGCCTCAGGTAGATGGGAGGGGTCTTGAACCAGGAGATGGTATGGAAAAAGCACACAGAGCCTACGTAAGGTTCTGTGAATGTTCAGAACTGTTTGCAATAACCCCTGCATCAGAGGATGCAGTCAGGGATATATAAGCAGCTGTGGACATTTTAGCTCTCTCTTGCTCTTGTGTGCTGCCTCCATGTGACTTGGAGGAGGGGGCCTGCAGGCTGCTTTAAGAAGAGGCTCTCGCCATGCAGTTTTGAGAAGGAGAGGAGATCCATTCAGTTTGCAGGAAGAAGGCAGTTTGCAAGGAGGCTGAGAATCCAGGCGGTTCTGCATTGAGAGCTGGAGGGCACCACAGCACAGAAAGGACCTCCCCAATCAGAACTGAGTGATTGGCAGCTGCTGGTAAAGCTGAACTGTGTTTGGAAAGGAGGGAAACTGTTACAGAACCCCTGGGCAGCTCCAATTGAAAACAAACCCACAAGCTCTTTAGTTAGGGGCCCAATTGCCCGCCACCAAAATTATAACTCTCAATACCAGAGTTTAGTGAAAAGAAAAAGAATCGTTTATTTAACAGTTATATAGATTTAGATTATTTGCGGATTTCCGCTCTTAAGTCTTATGTTCTTTAAAACACCCATAAACACATATCCTTGCCTTCCCCCTACCAAACCAGGCTAGTTTTAGGAAAGTTAGAGAAACCGTTTCCCTACTTTCCAAACACAGTTCAGCTTTACCAGCAGCTGCCAATCACTCAAATCTGACTGGGGAGGTCCTTTCTGTGCTGTGGTGCCCTCCAGCTCTCAATGCAGAACTGCCTGGATTCTCAGCCTCCTTGCAAACTGCCTTCTTCCTGCAAACCGCATGGATCTCCTCTCCTCAAAACCGCATGGTGAGAGCCTCTAAAGCAGCATGGAGACCCCTTCTCCAAGCCACATGGAGGGAGCGCACGAGAGTGAGAGAGCGAGTGCAAGAGAGCGAGAGGGGGAGCAAGAGAGAGCTAAAATGTCCACAGCTGCTTATATATCCCTGACTGCATCCTCTGACGCAGGGGTTATTGCAAACAGTTCTGAACATTCACAGAACCTTACGTAGGCTCTGTGTGCTTTTTCCATACCATCCCCTGGTTCAAGACCCCTCCCATCTACCTGAGGCTTTGAATGCATTAAAGCCATTTCGCATAAGAAGGACACTAGCCACCAGCCTCAGGCATGTGGAGGCATTCTAAAAGCTGCTTCCTTCTCCCCATCCCCCAGCTGCAAACTCTGGGGATTTTTGGACTCCCCTGTTTCTGTAACAAAACGGTGTTTCTTACCTTCCTAAGACTGGCCAGGTTTGGTAGGGGGGAGGCAAGGATATGTGTTTATGGGTGTTTTAAAGAACATAAGACTTAACAGCAGAAATCCGCAAATAATCTAAATCTATATAACTGTTAAATAAATAATTCTTTTTCTTTTCACCAAACTCTGGTATTGAGAATTATAATTCTGGTGGCGGGCAATCAGGCCCCTAACTAAAGAGCCTGCGGATTTGTTTTCAATTGGAGCAGCCCAGGGGTTCTGTAACAGTCTCTGTCACCCTGCCCCTCTCCCCATATGTTACCAGCACATCAACCTGGCAGTTGTAGCCTTCCTAGCATGCATGTACTAGCCAAGAGTAAGTCTTTGGGTGCACAGCTGCAGTTTTGCAGGAGAAAGTCATCAGCTAAAGCTGAAACTAGTGGGCACCAATAGTGTCTACTGCAACAGCTGAGCCGAGTCTCCTGACATCTAGTGCCACTGTGTCACCTTTTGATAGGCAGGAGCTAGACAGCATTATGGGGAACGGGTATGTGCAGAAAAGACTAAAACCAAAATATCTGTCAATAAATATGGAACCACTCACTGCTGAAAATGCAATAATCACTCAGGTACTTCAGGCAGTAGATTCAGGAGACTCTGCCTTTCTTGTCACTCTTGGCAGGCCTGTTCTCTCCTTTGAGGATGTGTTAATAAAACTCTTCTTACTTATCCACTTTTGTCTCACTGATTTGTAATTCTTTATAGCATCAGTGAGAAGAAGTGAACTCCAGTAACACTTCGATAAGCCGTCAGGAGAGTGTCAAGTTCCCCACATGCAGCCTAGCTGCTCATAAAGAGTAGAGAGACTGGGATTGTTGCCAACAAGAGTTTATTAATACCTGCAGACTTCTTCAATCAAACTTGCACAGAGGGACAGAACTGCCTCTTGAGAGGAAAAATACGACATCCTACTGCCTAGAATACGAACAAGATTCACAGTAGTCTGGGCTTTACTGACAAAATAGTGATAACACCAACCCAGGCAGTAGGCCTCCAAAGGAAAGCAGTAAGTCTTGCCCAGAACAAGTGGAGAAACTCAGAAGTAGGGTAAAAGGAAGGAAATATTGAGAGCAGGGCCAATAAAATGACATTGGTCTTGTCAAGGTAGCGTAAAGTATATATAAAACAAAGTGGAGTCTCTTGTGTCAACCAAGATGGCTGTCAGTCAGCCATGACACTTTGGTTCAAGAGGGACTGGCAAGGAGACACACCTAAGATATCTGACATGTGACAAGAACAGCCGTGTCTGCAGAACGAGACCACCCATAGATAGGCTCCTGGAGAAATTCCCAACTTGCCATCAGGGGTGCCAAGACACTTATCAAAAGACCCAGAAGGGTGGAGTACACTGCTTTCAAGGTATAATTGTGGCAGGTTCCAGACCATTGCTGAGACAGCTGAGCTCCACACACCAGAGTGCTGCTCCATGCCAGGCTGGGCTGATCTCCCTTGGCATCAGACACGGGAGGCTCTGCCCTGCTGAACTGAGGACTTCGTCTGCACTGCTGCCCCCCTGGCTCCAGAGATCCTTCCTTGCAAGATGCTGACTACCCCCTTGCCCACTGTGCTGTCTCCCAGACCTGCAGACCAAGACTCTGGGGCTCAGGTTTGTTATTCCTCACTGATGGCTGTGCGTGCGTGTGTGTGCGTGTGTGTGTGTTATATTTATCCTAGATTGTTAGAGTTTGAGTAGGATATTAATGCATGTCGATGTTCTACTTTGAGTGAACCTGCATTCAATAAAAGCTGAGTGAGTAGCACAGTTACTTTGTGTGACTCTTGTCTGTTCCTTGGTGCTGGGTTTCTCAGTAGGCAGCTAGCCTAGCAGTTGCCTGGCTGACTTATAGGAAAGATTATATCACAAACATATGCTCATGACATGGAGGACAAGGACTGAATAGGGTGGGCACTGCCTCTTACACTTCCCTATGTCCCCAGCTCCTAGCACAGTATACACAAAAGACCTAATAGTAGTGACATTTAAGGAAATAGACTGATTCTTGCCCCAGTACAACCGATTGCTTGCTGTGTGACCTTGGATAGTTTATTCCCCTTTTCAGTTATCTCCTCAATTGATCCAACTGATCCAGGGAGTTCAGTATAAATGCTGATCTCATGCTGATTTTGGGGATCAGATAAGCAGTTGAGGACATCTGGTGAACTCTGAAGAGCCATCTGCATGCATGTGTGTATATGTGTGTACACGATGTTTGTATATGTGTGATATTATGATTTATTACTATTTATAATGAGAAATATGTATTTGGCCTTTGTCTCCCACAAAGTTCCTAAAACCCTTAGATTTTCCTTATGTTATATTATGTCTTTTGTTATGTTAGTGAGGTAACTTTTGGAAAGCAACTAAGAAAGGAGCTTGTGTGCCAGTGAGGCCAGCCCTGTGATGAGAGGGTTGGAATATTCAGTCCTGCCCTTGTCTTGGGGGTGGGGGGCAAAGGCAGAGGTTGGCTGACATAAGATGCAAGGGGCGAGGAATGGAGAAGAAGGTGGGGCCACCAGGTACTAATGCAGCCTTCAGGCAACTGTCTAGGGGAGAGAGGAAAGAAACCTAGAAAGAATTGACACTAAGCCATCAGGAGGGGATCAGGGGCACAGATATAGACCTAGGATCCTAGTGTCATGGTCCCTGGAGAAAGATCTAAGAATGATGGAAGCAGAGACCAAAGACATTTCGATTTTTCAGAATGTCTCTGGCTCCCCGGAACTGGATTGATTAAATTAGGTAGAAATAAACACCTGGGAAAAATCTAAGAAAGCTATTGCCATATCTTCTGTGGGAGAAAGGGTGTCCCCAAACTTAGAGTGATCCTCAGTCACTCCCACATATCCCAGAATGTCCCCCTGCTCTCCTGTGTGTCTCTTCCCAGTGTTAATCAGTGACCAGCCAGAAAAAGAAATCAAAGCCAGGGCCTGGGGACCAAGGGTAACCAGGGGGAAATGAGAGGGTGGCCTTTTCTAAGGAAGATTCTAGTCTGTCAAGAGCCTGCAACAAATCCCTGAGTACAGAAGGAACTTAATCATGATTGGATAAATTTTAGAATAAAATAAGTTGAGAAGGAAACAGCATATGGTCTGAAGGGGATAATTTATTTCTTTTTCTTTACTTTCATTCTAAATATCAAATTTCCATACAAATAGATCATAAGAATAGAATAAAGAGATAATGGAACACTTTAAATTAGTTAAAAAATTGTTCATAATTACTTAAAAGATGTCCTTATTTTTTTCATTTTCTGTCTCTTAAATGATTAGTATCAAAAATCTTCTGTATATTTAGTGTTCACTCTGTGTATTTGCAAATGATAGACACAACATTTGTGAGGGAAAAATTGAGGCGAGGGGAGAGAGATTTTCCATATACCCCCTGCTCCTACACATGCACAGCCTCTTTCACTGTCAACAGCCTCCACCAGAGTAATACATTTATTACTACTAATGAACAAACCATAATTACCCAAAATTTATAGCTTACTTTAGGGCTCTCTTTTGGCGTTGCGAATTCTATTGATTTGGTCAAATGTTTAATGACATGTATCCATCATTATGGCAACCTACTGGGTATTTTCACTATCCCCCAAGTCCTCTAAGCTCTGCTTCTGTATCCCTCCTTGTTCTCCGCCAACCAACCCATGACAGCCACTGATGTTCACTGTCTCCATAGTTTTGCCTTTTCCAGATAGTTATATTGTTGGAACCATATAGTATGGAGTGTTTTTGGTTTGGCTTCTTTCACTTAATACTGTGCATTTAAGTTTCCTCTGGCTTTTCATGGCTTGATAGCTCATTTCTTTTTATTGCTGAATTATATTCCATTGTCTGAATGTACCCCAGTTTATTTATTTATTCATTCAGCTACTGAAAGATGTCTTGATTGCTTCCAAGTTTTGGCAGTTGTAAATAAAGCTGCTATCGACAAACAAACAAAAAAAGAACATCTGCATACATTAAAGCAATTACCACAAGAAGGTTTTTCTAGGCTCCACTCTCATTTAAATATATGTTCCACTGTACACATAGATACTTACACATACTTAAATGCACCTACATGGAAGATGAATGCAGCTCCCATTAATGAGTGTGAGCTAGATCAAATATGTAAAATGTGAAATTTGTACACACATCTATTATTTTTTTAAATCTCCATTTGTTGTTTCAGCAAATTTATGACATCTCTTATAAACAGACACTAAGAGTTCTCTTTCTCTCTCTCTTTTTCTTCTCTCCCTCCCTTTGTCAGGCTAATCCTGAAAAGGTGCCAGTAAAAGGGGATCATTCGATTTTCCCTGGTCCCTGCCCTAATCGTGGAGGGTCCTTCTCGAACATTCTTCCATACAGAGCCATAACTAAGATAGGCAAAGGGGCTCTGCTTCTGCTCTTCAAACGTCCATCTCTTGACACCTGAACAACAAAGACAAAGGATTAACTTCTGTGCAGAACTTGATTTCTAACCCACGTGACTTTAAAAGCAGCATAAAATAGTCAAAAGCATACAAGATTTGGTGTCAGAAGACCCATGTTTCAGATCTAAAGGTCAAACAACAGAAGGACTTTAGGTGAAAATGCAGCAAATAAGTCTATTGCACAGGGGTTAAATAAAATAATGTATAAAAATAATTATTTTAACTCATGAAACACTGTGGAAAGTATTGATTATTACTAACATTATTACAATGTCTCAAAATAACACACCCATGGAATAAGTTGTGTTTAACTTGGACTTTCTATACTATCCAAAAAGAAACATTAGTTGCCTGCCACCATCCACAACCAATATTTTAATTTTAATTTTTACATAACATTATGGCTGTCTTGGATCTCAAAATCATATTTATGCAGGAAAATGAATGCCAAATTATCCATCACAGCTTAAAGACAACATAAAACCACACTTGTCTTTCATATCATAGCTTCCACGTGTCTTTAAAGTGCTGCTTGTATAATGTGAGCTACAATATTGCAATGCTGTCTGATTATTTTAAAGATTTTCATTATGCCAATCTACCCTATCCGTTTAAAGAAATTTATGATCCTGAAAACCTCCTACCTCATAATGTGTTTCAGGGGCAAGCTGACTCCCACTTAGAACGAACTGTGGGAAAACATAACTCGTCCCAAATGTGCCACTGAGGGAGGATTCTTCAAACTTGCTAAAAGCTGACCCCGTGGGTTCCCCACACGTCCTCAGGTCAGTGGTCTGACACTTCAGTAATGTGCATATCTATTTAGGCAAAGAAAAAAAGAAAAAGCAGTGAAAACTCCTGGAAATGTCTTCTCAGCAGAAAGCACAATTTCAAGGAATAGAGGAATATGTGTTAGGTTGCTTCTGAAGCAGTTTTTCAATTTGCAGGTCATAACCTACGAGTGAATTCTAAAATCAATTTAGTGAGTCAGAATTAGCTCTCCCCCCCTCCCAATGAAGCAAAATGGGATAGACTAGAATTTTAAGAATCAGAGTGCATTGCACATAATTATAGCTTTTCTAATTTGAATAGTTTCATAAATGTTTGTTTCAATTAAATATTTTTTTAACTCAGTCACACATCTTAACAACACTGGGCCACGATGTGAAATGGGCTTCTTACTTTGGGCTCCAGTTGAAGACAATTTGTAAAACGCCGCTCTAAAGTAACGCGACAAAGAGAATGCATGGAAGTTGTCCCCTTTAAAACCTGAAACTGGCCTGCTGAAAACGAATCAATCTGCTTTATGTTTTTACCTTGCAACCAAGAGAACTAACTCTGTTCTTGCGAAGACTGAACAAATAAAGTGTTGGGGGGGGGTAATTCAGTGATAAATATAACATTATTCCAATTAACTAAATGCAACACAGCTTTTCAAAGAAATGAAATGATGGCCTAGAAGAAGAACTAATAAAGAAGCCATTCTGACATATTGAAGCATTTCTACCTGTAAGTAATATTGGCCTTCTACTGTGTGCAGCCCATCAAAAGCTCCTAGTGCATACACCTCATCTCTTCGCTTCTCAGACATCTTGTAAGTTAAGTGACAGCACAGGTCTTTCTGACAAACTGTGTAATTTCCCGCACTTCTCTTGAGTTCAGTGAAAGTGAACTCATCAAAATAAAATGTCCCTGAGAAATCTGACTGCTCAGATGAGAATGGCTTGATGCCTTTGGCGTAAGCACTCCAGTCAACAGGTGCAGGATGGGTGGGTTCATTTCGAGGCCGGGACTTCAATTCGGAGAGCAACAGCTGGCCACTCTCTGTCTCCATGTCATAGTAATACACCTTGACTGCTTCAGGCGTGTAGATTCCACTTCCTATGGGCAACGTAAAGAAACACAAGTATCAGGTTCAAATTTTGCATGGTGACAAAATAATATGATCATTCCAATAAGAAATTAAGTATGAAGTTACGAAAGCAAAAGGATTTTCAAGATAGATAAGGAGATAGCTGTTATGTTAGCATAAGTTCCAATTTGACTCTCACTCTGCTTGCACTGAAATAAATGATCATATGACTTCAGTGGCCTTTCTTTCTTCCTTCCTTTCTTCCTTCCTTCCTTCCTTCCTTCCTTCCTTCCTTCCTTCCTTCCTTCCTTCCTTCCTTCCTTCCTTCCTTCCTTCCTTCCTTTCTTTCTTTTTCTTTCTTCCTTCCTTCCTTCCTTCCTTCCTTCGTTTCTTTCTTCCTTTCTTCCTTTCTTCCTTTCTCTCTCTCTCTCTCTCTCTCTCTCTCTCTCTCTCTCTCTCTCTCTCTCTCTCTCTCTCTCTCTCTCTCTCTCTCTCTCTCTCTCTCTCTTTCTTTCTTTCTTTCTTTCTTTCGTTCTTTCCTATCCTTTTTCTAGACAATTTAAAAACAAACTAGATAAATCTCCAAACATGAAGGTAACTGTAGCTCTGCACTGACCTATCTAATTTATTTGCTTGAGACTCTTCCTCTGGGTCAAAGAACAACAAAGCAACCAAGAGCGCAGCCTGCATTACTTTGAGCACAGATACTTCAGGGCAGGGCAAAAGTAGGTTTACAGTTGTGAATATGTGAAATAGAGTGTATTCTTGTTTTATGGTTTTTTAATTATTTTATTATTTTCCATACAACTATAAACCTTCTTTTGCCCCACCCTGTATCAAAAATCTGATCAAGTCTAAAGCGATTTGATCACTTGAATACAATTTATTTATTTCAATATCTCTAATGGACATTGCCTGCAAAGTTCTTTAGATATGGTTTTGGTTTTTTATGTGGCTTGACTTCTCTTTAACTCCAATTTTCCCTCATGTGAAATTGAGGTAATAATGTTTGCATCCTTTTTTTACTCAAGAGATAATGCTTCATTTAAGGAATGTTGGTACAGAAACCTTTGCAGTTATTAGTTTTGTGACATTAGGATTAATGAAACAATCATTAAAGAAGTCTGTTACAATACCTGATATCAAACTATATTACAAGTTTATAGTAATCAAAGCAGTATGGTACTGGCATAAAAACAGACATATAGATCAATGGAAGAGAATAGAGAGCCTAGAAATAAATCCAGGTCTCTGTGGTCAATTAATATTTGATAAAGGAGCATAGAATGGAGAGAAAATAGCCAAAAAAGAAAAAAATGAAAAGTGTGGTTTGAAAATCAATAGACTTCCTACGACTGTCACTGCCACTTGGTACATGTCAGGTGTGAGTTACCTGTCATATGCCTTCTGGTGTTGTGGATATTTGCTGCAAGCAGGTTAACTCCCATGCCTCTGGCCCATGATGAATGGAAGGGAACAGCTGAGAGGAGGGGCAGCGTGTTGCCCCATGCCGTGGGGAAGAGAATGCTGTCAACTTGAAACTTATCCACCAGCATCACAGCTGGATCATGAGAAAAAATGTCAAAGCAAGTGAAAATGCCAAACTTCCCGAAAGGAGTATCAAAAGTCACAAATTCTGAATCCTTGGGGAAATCAAACTGAATTTCAGGTGCAAAAAGATTGTACTGTTAACAATAAGCAAAGGAGAAAATTAGTAAGAACACCCACTAATAGATATGCTCAATACCCATAAACTCTTTCTCCCATGCATGCTGGTGTACATATTTAGAACTGTTACATATAAATATCTGTAAGTCATATCCAGTATACATACCTAGTATGCTGTCTAGGAATTTTCTCACTGTGACATTAATCAAAATCCCATTTTTCCATAACCAATAAAATTATGTCTATAAATGATATTTAGAAGGTAAATATTTCTGTCTTAAAATCATAGGTTGAATTTTGAATTTGACAAATTCAACAAGCACTGCCTATGCAAAACCTGACATGTTAATAAAAAATGTTGCAATGTCTCCCTATGATACTTCTAGGTTTATGTATAAGTGAAGTAGATTTAAAATTGATTTATATCTTGCAATTTTGCTGAATTCAGTGATCAGTTCTAGTAGTTTCTTGGTGGAATCTTTGGGATTCTCTATATACAGTAGCATGTCATCTTTGAATAAAGACAGTTTTACCTCTTCCTTTCCAATTTGGATGCCTTGTATTTCTCCCTCTTGTCTGATTGCTGTGGCTAGAACTTCCAGTACAATGTTGAATAAGAGAGGTGAAAGAGCACATCCCTGTCTTGTTCTTGATCTTAAGGCGAACACTTGTAGTTTATGCCCACTGAGTATGATGCTGGAGATGGGTTTGTCATATATGGCCTTTATTATGTTTAGGTTTGTTTTCTCTATTCCCACTTTGCTGACAGTTTTGGTCATAAATAGGTGCTGGATTTTATCAAAGCTTTCTCTGCATCTATTGATATGATCATGTGGTCGTATCCTTCATTTTGATTATGTAGTGAATCACATTTACTGATTTGCAATTGTACCAACCCTGCATTCCCGGAATAAATCCCACTTGATCATGGGGTATGATCTTTTTGATGCACTGCGGTATTCAGTTTGCTAATATTTTTCTTGAGGATTTTAGCGTCTATTTTCATCAGGAATATTGGCCTATAATTTCCTTTTTTATAACACCTTTATGTGGTTTTGGAATTAGGATAATGTTAGTCAGTAAAATGAGCTCAGGAATCTTCCCTTCTCTTGAATTTTTTGAAATAGCTTGAGAAAGAGAGGTGTTAGGTCTTGGAAAGTTTGGTAAATTTCACCTATAAAGCCACCTGGTCCAGGGCTTTTGTTTGTTGGAAGGTTTTTTGTTTCATTTTGTTTTTTTAACTGCTTCATTTTCACTTGGTATGATCTGTTTATTCAGATTCTCTGATTCTTCCTTGGTTAGTTTTGGAAGATTGTATGTTTCTAGGAATTTATCCATTTCATCTGGGTTGTCCAGTTTGTTGGCATATAGTTGTTCATAATATTTTCTTACAATCCTTTGTATTTCTTTGGTGTCAGCTGTTATTTCTCCTCTTTCATTTCTGATTTTATTTATTTGGGTCCTTTCTCTTTTATTCTTGATGAGCCTGCTTCAAGTTTTGTTAATCTTGTTTATCTTTTCAAAGAACCAATTTGGATTCATTGATATCTTATATTGTTTTTTTAAACTCTATTTTGTTTATTTCTTCTCTGATCTTTGTTATTTCCTTCCTTCTACTCATTTTAATTTATAGACAATATAATGGCTAGACCTTGTTAGTTACACATTAATATTTTTTTCCAGCCTGATTATTGCTCCAAGACTCCATTTCACCTGGACCCAAGAGTGCAACATATGTTTTGCTCAGATTTTTTTTTGGCCTGATTGTGCATATGTGTGCTCTCTGACAACACTGCTCTCTCCTCACGGAGGATACTGTGTTCCTGCACCCTCCCTCAGTGGTAGCCTGTCCTTCATTCCACAGGGATCAAATCAAGGAAGGCATGTGTCCTGATTGGAGTCAAGCCTAATGAGGTTTTTGCAGGATTTGTTAGTGAAAGAAATACATACACTCTTCCTCTGGTCTTCGTTGCTATAAGCATGTGAGTTTCTTATTGAACAGCCATGTTGCTTCTAAAAAATTGTTAGCTTGATAAAAAACAAAACCCTGTAACAAAGGACTAAGAGAGGTGGAGAAATGGATGACATCTTTTGAGCCTCTAAGGGACACATTACATCTGAAACTAGACCTACACTTTCTTTGATTTCTGTTTTTTAAGTACGTAAGCAAGGAATTTCCATTGGTGTTGGGGGAGTAAAACCAATTTCAGTTGGGATTTTCTATTATTGTATTGCAATTTAAAAAGTTATGATGGAATGAATGACTAAAGCTTAACACAAAATGTTAACAAATCGGACCAGAAAAACTAACACTAGTAATAAATCATCATTAAAAGAGCATTTCTCCTTCTTTCTCAGAGAATATTTACAACTTTGTGAAACTATTATTACTATTTCAATATTATGCCATATTCTATTTTTTTACTAATTTAATTCAGAACCCTTTATAAAACCAAATTAAATTAATCCTTTTTCAACTAAAATGTAATAGTTAAGAAATGTGTTCACAACACTTCTGTTACCAACATTCAACACAAGTATACATGCATAGCAAAAACAAACAGAAGTAAATCAAGCTTAACTAAGACACAAATAATTCTCACCTTATGGTAGCGTGCCACCAGCCTACCCTTAGGATCAAACACCACATCAGTGTTATATTGGTAATGACCATCAGGGGGACACTGGGGGTCACTGGCATTGCATGGCTTCTTGTCCCCAATATTTGCCACAACGTAGATAGAGCTGTCCTTGGCCAGGCAGCTCAGCCTTTCTTGTACTGGGGCATAGCCAAACCTAATTCAATAAATGTTGCTTTAAACAATATATTTTAGTAACTTCTGAATTTTCACAATGATACTTTATTTGCCTTTTAGCTATAACACAACAGCTCTAGATTAAGAATCAACAGAAATGATATAAAAACTCACATGCTATATAATCTTTATCTTTTTGAAAGCTAACCTATTTTATTGTGCCAGACTCCAGATTGCAGTAAGAGACAGAAGCACAGAAAAGATGGTAGATGAAGAAGAGAAAGAAGGAAAGCACTCTTATAAAGTGTTCCAGAAAGGCAAATGAAGGGCTTGGAATGTAACAAACTCTTCTAATGGGGAGGACCTTTTCTATACTCTGAGCTATAGTGTTACTAGGAGGCAGTAAACATTGACAGTTGGCCAGATGTAAATCGTCTTCTATAGAGAACAAATGCAGCATTTTGTACTGTAAATATTAAAGGAAAAGACGAAGAAAGAAGGAACATAAATGACAAGGGGTAAAAAGGCACTTCACTATTCTGGCTCAGTTTCTTTCATGCAACATAATAGCTTCCTTTCTACCTTAGAGGGTCCTTGTGAAAAATCCTGAGATAAATACAGACTATAAAATTGCTTTTCAAAGCAATGCCAAATCTATTCGCATTTGCATTAAATATCTAGGCCATTTATCCTAGAAATAATGGGTTGAGATGACAAAATAGGTGGAATGATAGCTGACTTCAAGTGCTGTAATTGGAAGGCTCTAATCTGAAGATGAGTCACAGATATTAACATACTACAGAGGCATTACAAAGACCAAAGGAAGTTATAGGGAATCTTCAGCAGAAAATAAGATAAAAATTTTTAGCAACCAGAACATGCTATCAAAGAAGTGGATTCACTAATCACTGGAAATTTCAGGTATAATGGTACAGTGAGCCCTGAGAGGACATTCAGTTAGCACACATCAATGGAAATGGGTGTGTTGAATTCCAGCCATGCTAATTACCAACTGTGAGACTCTGAGCCTCCATTTTTGTTTTAATCCTCACTTGAGGATGTACTTATAGATTTTAGAGAAAGGGGAGAGAAACATCAGTGTGAGAGAGAAACACCTATCAGTTGCCTCTCATATGTGCCCTGACTGGAGACAGAACCTGAAACCTAGCTATGTGCCCTGACCGGGAATCAAGCCCATGACCTTTTGGTTTGCTGGACCATGTTCCAACTAACTGAGCCACAATGGCCAGGGCCCTTAAGCCTCCTTTTATTCTCACATTTAAAATGAAAATTGTTATACTTGCTATATAAATTGAATGGGTTGATGTGCATTTTGCACCTGGTACAGCTCCTGGGACCAAACAGGTATTCAATAAATAAGTAATGACCATTACAGATTTTGTAACTACAAGAAACAGCCCTAAAAACTGATGGCTTTATTTTTTTAAAGGGTGTTCAGTATTTCTCCATAATCTCTCAACCCCTCTACAATTAATGTTGACTTGATCTTGGAATAAAAAGAACAGCTTTGTGAATATTATTTTAGAGCATTTCTTTTATTTTCAGGAAAAAATGAGGCATATTGTTGACATTCATATTCGTTAAGACCTTTAATAAAATTATTACACAATTTGTTTAATTTTTCTTTTCTTGGCTAAATAATTAGAGTAGTTTAATATTTCCTATTAGCTCCTCATGAGAGAAGCCCAAGGAAGCATGGGACATGTCAGTATTCTAATTGATAGTATTTAAACATGAAAAAGTGACCATATGGTCCACTATTATCCATTTTAAGGATAGATATTGCTAGGGAAGAAACAATGGCTTTTTTTCTTTACCAATATTACCATTCTATTAAATACTGAATTTCTCTTTTTTTACAACTCATAGCTGAAAATTTGTCTTTTGTATAAGTGTCTGTAAGAATCAGCAATGTTAAAGTTTCATCAGTCACCTACCTTCCTGACTTAAAAATAATTTGTCAGGTACTAATTAGGCTTCCAGACATCTTTCCCCTGGGAAAGTCAGTTTTATCAGCTCAGGCATGTAGGGCCTATTTTAGTATATGCCTCTGGAATGACTGCAAATAATGAATCCTTTCTGCTCTGGGAAAATCCCTCAAATCAAGTAAACTCTGAGTCATGGTTATGCAGCTCCTGTAAGCACAGACCATGTGACATTCAGAGAATATTTTTCCAAAGGTGAAAATTCCAGGGTGAGATTTGGCTCACGTAGTAGAGCTCCTATATTGCTGCATTGGAGCATTCCAATCAATTTCAAATGGTCCATATTATTATCTTTTTGTGTAATAAATATAGTTCTGAACAGATGCATGTAAATTTTAAATTAGCAATTTAAATTACTTTCTAATTCACTGGTTTTGCCATTTCAAGGAATTATATATGAACTATTTTAAAAGCTAAATACACCTACAATAAGCTATTTCATAAATCTTTCTTATGCTTTATGCACTTTTTAAAAAAGTTATGTCTAAACTTCAGCTATATATAATTACTACAATTTCTCAAAGGACAGGAAAACAAAGAAGTTTAGATCCAGTTCCTTCTGTTGAAAAGAGTAATAGTGACAGCTAACATAGGCTAGGGCACAAAAGTATACAGATCCATGAGTATTTCTTCACTTGAATCTCTTATCTACTCTGTAAGAGAAGTATAGGAGGAAATTTTATTATCCCTCTTTTACAGGTGGAAAAACAAAGATGCCTAGCACTTAGGTTATCTGCCACACATCACTTAGGTAGGAGGTGGAAGAATGCAATCTCAGAAAAAAACCACTTTCTTTTTTGAGTACTACGCAATTTCCAGACTCATCATAGTGATGACATTGCACATGATAACAATATCACAGTTCTTTGAAAACATAGCCCATTCATCTTTTTACCATTCTTAAAAAGGAGGCACATGTTCATGGGTGAACCAACTTACTTAAATTTGGGAACATAAGTCCTAGATACCACAACTTTCTCACTTTGTTGAAACTCAGTTAAGCACATCTATTATAAAAGCCATATATATGATATGAGTAGTACATATATACTACTCATTAGAGAAATCTACAACAAATAACCAAGTAATCATTATCATCTCAAGTCATTTACCAAACAACAGTCATGTGCCGGATGGCACACATTATGAAGTATTCCAGGTGTCTAATCCAATGCAATAGGTTGATTATTTGTCATCAAGAATACTAGCCAAGCTTACTGAATTTGCTATTGGTACTTCACAATATCACAGTTTCTTGAAAAACAAAGGGTAATGAATGTCATTACCTCTGAGGGTCTTTGCATGGAATCCAGTTTACTTCTGGATGTGGGATATCTTCCAGATAGGGGTAAATGGTGTCTCTTGTGAAGACCCAGCCATAAATTCCATCTTCTGGGGTCACAATGATGTGTGCACCCTGCCAAAAGAGGTGGGAACAAAGAAGTTTCTCATCAATTCTGAACACTCACACTATCAGGTTTCAAATTTCCTCTACAGTATCCCACCCAGTATATAAAGGGCAATCAATACCTGCCCGGCTGCCAGTTTAACTGCTTTCTCCAAAACATCCATATTCTTGTTCATCAGGAGCAAGGCTTCTTCTCTGGAAACAGGTGTTTCTGTTTTATTGGGTAATATAACAGCATGTTCATACACTGCAGCAATAAAAGTGTCCATCGCACTAACACTTAGGACACAGAGGGCAAAAATTGCCATGTATTTTGGAAAATATGATGTAATCATAGCTATAATTTAGTATTCTTTGATAAACTCAGATTCTTATACTGTCTACCCCTGGAAAAACTTTTCTGTTAAAGCCCTTCCTGCCATGAGCTATTTATATTTTCTCATAAGTGCATTATGCAATTGCACAGAATACATTGCACAACATTGAGAAAGGATGTTGTGCAAGAAAACCAACAGCCAACATTACACAACTGAATTAACTCAAGTGTACAGTGTGTTGTTGACACTGTTCAGAGAACCACCCAACTCTAAAGGAGAAATTAAGGAGCCAACCGGATAAGTCTACCACAGTCCAAAATTCTTTTCTCTCTTTTTAAAAGATTTTATTTATTTTTAGAGAGAGGGGAAGGGAGGAAGGAAGAGAGAAAGAGAAACATCAATGTGTGGTTGCCTCTCACATGCCCCCATCTGGGGATCTGGCCCACAACCCAGGGATGTGCCCTGACTGGGAATTGAACTGGCAACCCTTTGGTTCACAGGTCGGTGCTCAATCCACTTATCCATACCAACCAGGGCTAAAATTTTTCCTTTTAATAAAATATATTTTCTGGATACGTCAGTGTTTCCATGAATAGGGCCAATATTGGACTTATGTAGAAAGCCAGCAACATAACAATGATTATGTTGAAAACTTATGTATATAATTGTGACAGACACTGAACAGACTGCAAGGCAAGCCCCAGTTTTAACAGAGCTCACAAAATGTCAAGGAAGAATGTAACAGGAAATAAAAACTTTGTATCACTCGGACTTACCACGAAACAGAATAAAGTGTGCTAACAAACTTATAAAAAGAACTCACATGCTGACATCTTCCTTAGAAGCATATTGCAGGCGTCAGCAGTTTCAGGTCCTGCTTGTACAGAAAACCTCCTTGACTATGAACGACTTCAGTTGACTCGGATCATCCACCCGCATGGATTTGGCTGGCACTTAGCAGTTCCAGGATGCTGACAGATAGGGACCAGCAAGCATACTGCCTGTGTCAGAAACACTTTTTTTTTTTTTGTAATATTTTTTAATAACTTGCAATATGCATTTATTTCATAAGGAAACTCCATAAGGCTGTGCTATTTCTAAGCCCTAGGCAGGCTCCTTCTTTTAGTCCAGTATGGCTTTCCTCCTCTTTTTCTTGCACACATCATTGTCTTCTATGGAGCAATGGTCTCCCACTGTTTTTTAGGTGGGAGACTAGCAGAAGAATAGGGCCAAACCTTCAAAGTACCCCTGCAGAAAAGTGCACAGGGTCTTTGTATTTGGAGGTATTGTGTAACACACCATGAAAAACTAGATCAAGATTAAAAAAACAACAATAACAAGGAAGTCCATTTGTCCAGGTGATGGTAATCCAACTCAAAACACTTCGAGCAAATAAAGAAAAAGAAAGAAAGAAAAGAAACTCCTTGGCTCACATAACTGGACAGTCTAGTGGAATGCTGCTTTTACCTAGCTGAATCCAGGTGCTTAATTTACATCTTTACAGTTCTCTGGCTCAACTCTTCTTGGTCTTCACCCTTAGAAACACTCTTTTCAGTTTACAGTTGTCATGAGCTTATGTTTGTGATATAGTCTTCCCTGTAAGTCAACTGGGCAACTGCTCAGCTAGCTGCCTGCTGAGCAGCCCAGCACCAAGGAATAGACAAGTCACACACAGTAACTGTACTATTCACTCAGCTTTCACTGAATGCAAGTTCACTCAAAGTAGAATATCAACATACATTAATATCCTACTCACCCTCTCATAACTTAAGAGAAATATAATGCACACAGCAATCACTGGGGGGTAATGAACCTGAGTCCAAGAGTCTCAGTCTGCAGGTCTGGGAGATAGCATGGTGGGTGGAGTAGTTGTCAGCATCTTGCAAGGAAGGATCTCTGGAGCCAGATGGGCAGCAGGGAAGATGAAATCCTCAGTCCAGCAGGGCAGAGCCTCCGACCAGTGCCAAGGGAGATCAGCGTGGCATGAAGCAGCACTCTGGTGTGTGGAGCTCAGCTATCTCAGTCGTGGTCTGGAGCCTGCTCAGTTATACCTTGAAAGTGGTGTAGTCCCCCTTTTGGGTTTTTATGTGTCTTGGCACCACTGATAGCAAGTGGGGAATTTCCCCAAGGGCCTATTGATGGTTCCACTTTGCAGGCAAGGCTAATATGATCACATGTGCAGATATCTTAAGTAGTTCCCCTCTTGAACCAAAGTGTCATGACTGACTGGCAGCCATCTTGGTTGACATGAGTGACTCCACTTTGTTTTATATACTTTAGGCTATCTTGAATGGACCAATGTCATTTTATTGGTCCTGCTCTTCACATTAGTGAAAATGGCTTCTTGGGGCTCCAGATTTACATGGTTTTTATGTCTCTGAAGAGAGGGCTTCTTTTTAATTGTTTTATCATTAAAAGTCCTAGGGAAGATTCTCACCAACCTGGCTTCAAACGTGTGCTCAGCGCTGCATAAATCTCTGGCCTTGTAGGTCTAGTCCATGACTGGCAAAGCTTGGACACACACTGGAGCTAAGGGGAATGACCTCTAACCCCAATCACATGAAAGAGTTCCCTTTAATAAAAAGGGGAGAGGGGAGGCCTGGCAGGGACATAAAATAGACACTCACCTCAGGAAACTCTAAAAGTTTCCAAGAATAATCCTGATTCCCTTGATCATTTTGGCCTTTTATTCCTTAGAGAATGGCAAAGAAGGCAGAACTTGCATTTCTGAAGACCTTTGAACCCCTTGACCTCTATTCTACTTATGCCTTTTTCTTTCCTTCTTAGTCCTTTTATTCCTTCACTGAACTTCTTATACTTTTACTTTATCATTTTAATAGAATATTTGATTTTTTTATTTATAGTTTTTTATTACAGTTGTCCCACTTTTTCTCCCATTACTTCTCCACCCCACCCACCCTGCCCTCCCACAGTCAATCCCCGCCCTGTTGTTCATGTCCATGGGCCATTTATACTAGTTCCTTGACTGGGCCCTTCCCCTTCTTACCTCCTTTCTCTCCCTCCCTCCTCCCCCCTTGTCACTGTTAGTCTGCTCCTTGTTTACATACCTCTGGTTCAATTTTGCTCTTTTGTTTGTGTTGTTCATTAGTTTCCTGTATTAGGTGATATCTTATGGTATTTATCTTTTGTTGCCTGGCTTATTTCGCTAAGTATGATTCTCTCTAGTTTCATCCATCTTGTCGCAGATGGTAGGAATTCCTTCTTTCTTTCTGCTACGTAGTATTCCATTGTGTAAATGTACCACAGTTTTTTGATCCACTCATCTACAGATGGGCACTTAGGCTGTTTCCAGTGCTTGGCTATTGTAAATAGTGCTGCTATGAACATAGGGGTGCATAAGTTCTTTTGAGTTGGTGTTTCAGGATTCTTCAGGTATAATCCTAGCAATGGAATTGCTGGATCAAAAAGTAGTTACACTTTTAGTTTTTTTGAGGTAATTCCATACTGTTTTCCATAGTGGCTGCGCCAGTCTGCATTCCCACCCACAGTGTATGAGGGCTCCCTTTTCTCCACATCCTCGCCAGCACTTGTTGTTTGTTGATTTGTTGATGATGGCCATTCCAACCAGTGTGAGGTGATATCTCATCGTGATTTATATTTGTGTGTTTCTGATGGCTAGTGTGCTGTTTGATCAATGAATAGTTTCCTAGCCATGAGACATGTTAGGGCTTGCCATTAAAAGTAAGACATACCTCTGCCCTCCATCTACATGCTTCCTACTTCTCTTTTCATTCAGTCAAAAGTATGTTTGTATTAGATGTCTCCCTGCAGAGGTGAGCATAAGCAACTGCTTTCATGTCATATCCAAATAACAATGCTCTCAGTAATTCACAGATATGCTCTACATATCACCAAAATACTTAAGTTTGAATTCGCATATGCTCATATCGGAGGTTTTCATTTCATCCAATAAGGTCTACAGAGCAGGCACCCATTCTGGGCATGCATTCTCTCTGTTCTTAGTAATTCTTTCAGTTCATTCAGCAACTTTGTTCCAGGCACTGTGATATTGATTAGAAATGCACCAAAAATGAATAAGCATGATTTCTGTCATCAAGAAACTGATTTAATGGTAAATATATCAGATATGTGACTGATTAATAACACGAAGTGTACTATGTTCCACACAGCACAAAGGTAGCTGTTTTCCATGTGTCTGTACTTAGTACTGTGTCTTAGATAAGTTACTGAGTCAATTGGACTGGGATCAAATAATTATTTAATAAGTAGTTCTCTGCTTATTAGGCATATCAACCCTAGGAAACTTAACCCAATTCCCTGAACTTTAGTGTCTTCATCTGTAAAATGAGGTTAGTAGTACTTACTGATGCCATGAGGGTTATAAAAAAAAATAATGAATTCAAGGAACTATAGATATATAATATGTTAGGCTTTACATTCATTTTGCACTCATTTCTCTAAAATCTATAATTTTCTATATGTTTATTAAAATTTATTTAGCTTTGGCTTTTGAATTCTAGAAAATAGAACCTTATCTGTAACCTAAAATTTGCTATAGTAGATTTCTTAATTATAATTAGAAATGCCAAATGTAGTATATAAGGTGATGAAATCAAACAACAAAGCTGCCTATATTTTTGATATAATCAATATATATGCTGAAAACACTTTAGGCAATAGACAATTCTAAATCTCATACATATGGTTTCTAACAGACTCAAGTCAGAAATAAAAAGTAGAAAGTAGAGGCTGTGGGTTTATCACAGAAATTACTGGAATAGATCATATCACAAGGGCAAATGTTGGCAGAGAGAACAAAGAGAAAACGTAGACAAATGTCCCAGTACCTACTCCTTGGAACAGGATATGAAATCAATAAATGCTACCCGAGTGAAAGAACAAAGGAAAGAGTGAGTCCCGAGAAAAAGCTGAAGCCGAGGGTGTGGCTTTGTAATACAGAGAACTGTAACTGTGGAAGTTGAAAGAACACTTCAGAGAAAAAATCCTGGTGAAAGCCAAATAGGTGAAAGTTGGAACCTCGTTTACTCCTTTCAAAACCACAGGAACATTTTAAGGTGAGACAGAAAGATGGTTATCAAAGAAACTAACTCTGACATTATATTTAGAAACTAAAGTTCTACTACCTCAAGTGCATGTGCCTAAACCAAAGTCAAATCAAGCTATCATTGAGTTGTTTGGTAAAATTAAATGTGTGTGTGTGTGAAAACCATTGGGGAGAAATAGGTTAAAATGTTATGATGCAAGCAATTTTATAATTGGGTTCTGTAAGTATTATTTCATTTCCTTGGGACTTGGTGCTCTTTGGTTTTGGTTTTGTTTTTTTAATGAATTGTACACCTGAAAGCTCTAAGTGTAAATCAGGGGGAAAACTGTCCCTTAGAATCCATGAGGCACTCCTTGCTTATATCTTTCTCAAAGCAGTGGGTTTAGGGTCAGCTGCTGACTTCCAGGTAAGAGCTTAACTGTTTGAAGTGAAATAGCAAGGGTCACAATACACACAGCAGATGCCATTGCATAATGTCTAACTTTCGCAAGTAAACCTTGCACATCTGAAATGCCCCGTGTTTGATGAAAAGATACAAGAACACACAGTTTTGATGGTTATGTGATTTGGGCTATGTATAAACATTTACATTCACCACCACTTTAAAAAGACCAGCTTTGATGCCTCAGTGTTGAACAAAGGCAACACATAAACCCTCTTCAAAATTAAAGACAAAATGTTGCTTAACCTCCATTTCTTTTCTCTTAATAGTAACCACTTCATTATAAAAGCAGTCTTCATTCTCTACTGCATTTTAATAGACTATGCAAATTGAATCTCTGAGTATATATACAACAATATATAAAAAAAAACATAAATGCCTCAATGGTGATATTTCAATGTGAAAATATTAGACTTAAAATAATTTTGAAGTTATTAAATCTGAGAAAATCTGAACATTTATTTCTTTAATTTTAAGAATATTTGCATCAAATTATCAATAACAAATACATTGTATTTTGAAAAGCATGTGATATATATATTTTTTTAAATGCAGGCTACCCAATGTTGAAAAGTGTTACTATTTACAGTCATGGTCTTTGTGTTATGGGATTTGGGCCCAGTGAATTATACCACAGCCTTCAGGTGAGATAGTTCCGGGCTGTGAATGCCCTGAGCCAGTATCCTTTGACAGAAACCTGGGCTATCTGTCATCACTTCTAGAACACCTCAAAATAACATTCATCGTGAAGATAAACTTCAGCATTACCATCTGACTGGAAAGTGCATTTCCCCTAATTGTTAGCACAGAAAAGCAGATTAATTCAAATTGTCTTTAATGTCTAGTGGAATTCAGTCATAAAACTCAGTTTTCCTCATTACTTTTCTCTTCAAAGGCCACAGCTATGTTTACAATGACCCTGAAGCTCTTCACTCTGCCTCTCATGCACACAAGCTCTCAAGCACCTATAAGATCAAACAGCAAATAAGGTTAGTGCAAAGATTTGATTCTCATTTGTCTGGTGTAAGCCCTCAGGGAACAACTCTACCATAATAGTTAAAAATAATTCAAGATGAGAAAAATACATATTTAGAAGTCATTGGTCTATACTACTGAGATGGCCCTTCAAAGTTTCTTAGTAACTTGGAAAGCTGATAAACACACTTAGCAAAATATATACTGCACAAGTAAATGTGATAAAGAGATATCATATACCATCACAATATTTGCAAAGCTATGGTCATTAATAAAGTGGATATTAACAGGTTAGTTGTTTCCAAATTGTTGATCGCTCCTGAGGTGGAATGTGAGTCCTTAGTGTACCACCTCCCAAAGAGTGACACTGTTAGAATAGGCTCAGATGCTCCATTCTTGTTTACCAAACGCCCATCTTTTAGTACCTAAAGAAACAGTGGGGAAAGTATAGTCAGCTTGATTAATATATGCATTATAAGCAGAATAATATTTTTGAAATAAACCTAGATAACATGATTGATTAAGTAGTTCCAGCTTGATGGGGTGGCGGTGCTGGGAACAGGTAGGACAAGAAAGAGAGAACTATTTTTTAAATTTATTTTTTATCCTCACCCAAGGACTTGTTTACTGATCTTAGAGAGAGAAGGAAGGGGGGAAGGGAGAGATGGAGGGGAGGAGGCAGGGAGGGAAGGATTGGGAGAGGGTAGGGGAGAGAGAGAAACATCAGTTCTTCTATATTCCCTGACAAGGGATTGCACAACCTTGGCCTATTGGGACAACATTCTAAACAATGGAGCTACTTGGCCAGGGCCCCAGGGACAGCTATTTTACACATAATGAAGACTACAGTCATTCTAGAGGGCTCAATGTTTGAGTTTCAACAATCAAATTGAGACACTAGAGAGACTTGGACCCAGGAACTGAAAAATACTGGGTGGCCAGGAAGCCAAATTAAGACCAGGTGGCCAAAAGGAATACCTGATAGGCTGACCAAAACAATGTCACCACCCTTCCACTCCCCACTTGAAAATGTAGAAGTAGCTGATTTTTCCTCCCTTTTAACTGCTTGCTCCCTTGCAGATGTTGAAACTAGTGACCCACATGCGCAGTTGATCAAGGTTTGACTGTAGTGAGGACAGTGCAGGTACAAACCTAGTTACCAGGCAATGCAGCTGAAAAAGCAAGTCATGACCCTGACATGGAAAATTCTGCCAGCCCACCTTTTTAAAAAAGCTTCCCTTTTCATACAAGCTTGCTTTGTCCCCAGCTTATAAAAGCAGCCAGGTGGAGCCAGCTCCTGAATAAGTTCAAGGACCTTCCTTTCCTGTTCTGCCTCCCTTGTGCTTGAGCATAAGCTTAACAAAATCTGTCTGGAAATTCTTCTGGGATGTCCTCTCAACTTCCGTCTTGGGGATCCCAAGAACCTCAAGGTAGGCAACAAGATATAACCCTTAATGAAACGTCAAAAATCATCATCAGCAAATGTTTCTTGAGCCCAAGTATGGGGAGGATAATCATGAGCTAGAGAAGTAAAATCACACCTTTCCCTCAAGAAGCTTAGAAGTTATAGGTGAAACTGAGAAATCGGTATATTATGCATCAGAGGGGGAAATAAGTGCTTAGGAGGTCTCAGCAGGAATAGCTGGACTGATCTGCTTCTCAGAGTAGGGCACAACCTCTCACAAGGAGCAGTTAATGGAATGTCTCCCTGGGGCTGATAACAGAAGACATTGTGGGAAGTGGAAATCATAGTAGCAAAGTCTCATTCTGAGACATAACTGGGTGACAGGTCTAGGCAATGGGCTTTCTCACTCCATTTGGTTAGAACCAGTGATGTGCTGAAACGAGTGGTGTGTGTTGTAAGCTCACTCAAACAGGAATTTAGACAGCTGGTTGTTAAACATTAGTCATTCTGAAATTGATCACGGTGGGAATATTTCCACCATGAAAATTGGCAAATGCCACAAATTAGGGCTTTTTATTATCTTCTTCAGAGAGTGGGTTGTTAACACTTACAGCACACCCCTGGCTAGAGTGGAAGATTGGTGAAGAGGAGAATAAGCCATGTGGTCAAAGAGAAAGGTAGGGCTCAGAAAGTAAAAGCCAGGAATGACCAGATGTATCCTGAAGTCAAGAGCTCTCTCTGTGTATGGAAGCCATGTGTCCAAACTAATGGGGCAAGAATAAAAAGAAACACAAATAGATAGGCAATAGATAGAACATGAATAACAGAAAATGAGTCCATCAGTTGTGAGAAGGACAATTTAGACAGGGAAGAACTTAGAAAATGAGAAACCAGATAACTGGAAGAAGAAAATGACTAAGTATTCTAGAAGATAGTTTCTGTGGTCCTCATATACATACAAAGACATATATCAGTAACAAGTTGTCACACACACAACCTGTTGATAAATAAACAAAAAAATATTAAATGTTCATTGTTAACCTGTTTCTTGTTTATTAAATTGATCATTAAAGAAACAAAGCTAAAACACCAGAGTTATATTTTAAATTAGAGTTCAATGAAAGTTTAAAGCAAATTAAACACAGATACTTTATTTTCTAGTGACTTTTCATCAATATATTAAATTTTTGTCTATTTTTATCTCCTTGGGATTAATTGTTCTAGATCTGTGATTGTCTCTCAGGTTCTAGCTAAAACTTAGCATTATTTTCTTTTCTTTCTTTTTTTTTTTTTGTTAGACATTGTCCTGAAATGTGCTATACAATTCAATGGCCCCGTAAGCATTATCTATAAAATATCATTTGATCTTTTTGATTAGTCCCTTAAACTGGTAGTTCTTACCCATCAAAATCATCAGTGAGACTCTGAAAAAGTATAGGTTCTACCTTCATAAGATTCTGATTTACTCCATCTGAAAAGGAACATGGCCTCTTATGCCTCCAGCCCATCTGCACATTGATCGGTTAGGTAGGATAGATAGCAAACCAAGGCAAGGAGGAAGAAGGAGACATGTTCTACCCACTAACTCAGTAGTCCTGGGCCTGGTCCAATAATGTTGGCAGCTATTCTGAACATTGCAGGAAACATCATGCTAGCACAGGAGGAGGGGAGTCCTTAAAATTCTCTATATTGTTTTCATTATCTGGGAAAGAACGCCTTTGAAACTGTATATGCATCCCAAGGTCTAGAAGGGTCAAGGGAAGGGGATCCACAGTGCCTAAAGAAGGTCCATAAAACAATTTCAGTTAACTGCCTACCTCTGGTCACTATTTTATGAGGGGGTCCCTTGTGCTTACAGAAAGAGCCCATAAGCAGCTTTGGGTAACTGCTCAACTTCAATAAACTACCTCCAGAGACATATATGTTTTATAAGATGAACAAATGTGGTCTGGAGCAAGATAAGGGTTTGGGCTAACAGCCTTCACACATACCTACACTTGGGTAGTCATGTGTCCTGGGGGAAGCTGGCGCCACCTTTACCCACCAATCAATATGTAACTCCCCAACCCTGCCAACTATATAAGTCCTCAAGACAAAGGACCTGATGCCCTTGCTGCCCTTGCTCTTGCTGCCTTACCTTGCTCTGACCTGAACCTATGCCTTTCACCCCCACCTTGGCAAAGCCTGTTCTCTTCCATGAGAACATATCACAGATAAAATCTGCTTGCACACTAATTAGACTTGCCAATCTGTAATTCTTTACTGAATCGGCAAGAAGAACTGAGTTTCTCCTGTAACAGATCTTTACTTACAGCACATTCACTCGTGTGGCCTATTTCCGGCAAGCTTTTCCTCGCCGTTGTTGAGGAACTTAGTTAACCACATAAATGTTTAGTACTTAAAAATACATCTTGACACTTGAATAATGCTTTACTGTTCACAAAGTACTTTCGCATGCATTATCATGCTTGACCTTCACCAAATCACTGAGGAAGATTCTCTGTCCCTTTTACAGGTAGGAAATTCAGAGGTTAACTGACTTGCACAAGGATGCATAACTAGTCAGTTGCAGAGATCAGAGATATCTGACAATACACCAGAGTTGCATAAAACATTACAGCAAGATGTTTCCCTCATTTGTGGTTATGGTCAGTAACACTTCACGCTTTTAGCATAAAGTTGAGGGTGGGGACATACATTCAGTAAATGTGTGGAAATCTCTATAGAAGTGATCCTGTAAGATAATGAGTAAATTTTTGCTGATAGAGCGTTCATCAGTCGAGGGAACTGGGAAGTACTCCAGAAGATATAGCAGCATGACTCACATAAAAAACTTGTCATCTGTCTCTCTAAAAACACTATGTTAAAAGAAGGACCATGACCTAAAAGGTTTAAAAGGAAAGAATAACTTAAAAAGTCAAGAATTAATTTTGCTTTATTTGGCCCTTTTTGAGAAAAGTAGGCACCCAGATTCATTGTGGTCTTAGATAACCAGCCCTAGAGAGAAGTACATTGCCTCAGGCTTTCCCAGTTTTATGAAAATCTGTTCCATGAATACCCAGCCCCTTTTGTTTTAATCCTGTACTCACAGAACAAACTTCTGATCCATAGCTTCAAAGTTTGAGAGGACTTGCTAATGGATAGCCTTCTTGAGACAACCATTATTAGTCAGTCCTCTCTGTTATCCAACTTGTGAGTTTGGTTAGTGCCTATTCCTTAGAATATGATGAACTTCAGGGAAAGTAATGCCATAGAGAATCTACACTTGTGAAATGAAGGCCAGTACTCTGGCCACGGGGCTTCCTCTAAGATATTGTTATGCCCAAAACCCTACCTAATAGCATACAAGTGCATCTTTTATATCTTTTTGGCGTAACACTATCTGTATCTTATTTCCTCTTTCAACATATGAGTTGAAGTAAATGAGACATGATCCAAATGATAAATAGACCATAACATGGCTAATTAAAGAATAGGTGCAACCCTTCCCTTCCCTCCTTCCTGCCATACAAGAATGAAGGTCCCGTGCCCAGACATGGGAGACAGCATGACATGGTCTGAGGATAAGTGAGTCGAGACCTACAAATACTATACTGTTAAGCGCTTAACCATTTACTCTTTAGTATCATTCTCTAACTGCTGTTCACAGTTATCTGAAACCATCTGGGATAAAAAAAATTAAAGAAAGAAGGCAGCTCGGGTGAGTGGGGCAGGGGAGAGCAAAGGGGAAATATTGGGACAACTGTAGCTAAACAACAATAAAATTAAATTAAATTTATAAAAAGGCAGCTATGTCCAAATTTCTTCATGTTCTCCAGCTCCTCATTGACTACCACCATCCAATTTCTTCAAATAGTGTGTGGTTCAGAGCAGGCTGAAATGGCATTTCTGGGTCTGTACTTTTAGCCTGGTCTGGAAAACTTGAGAAGCCTTTAGTCTTTTTCCCATGAATGAGATGCTTTCTGACATAAATGCTCAGTCTCACTCTAGGATAATCCCTCAAGGACAAACATTTCTGTGAGTACATGGCATGGGGGAAAATGTCAAAGTATTACCCAAAAGATTAAATTGTGTGCTCAGTTTAAATAACAGGTATTAGGAGATACTGGGCACCGATACTACCTTACCTCTGATCTGTATGAACCCTGCTCTACTTTCTTGCACTTCCTAAAGTGGCTCCAAATATTTTCAGTTCATCTATGCTTATTTGTGCCAGCCTAGCCACTACTAGATTTCAGTTCTAGAGCTTCAGAACTGATCATGATTTTCTGTAGTTGGCACTTCTGCTTTTATTCCATCCTCAATTTGCTCATGATATTCTGCCTAACTGGGTCCTATGACAGCAAAGTGTTCCTGTTCTCTGGGCTTCTCAGCCTGAAGGCTACACTACATGTTAAACAGTTGGTTTCACAGAACTAAATATTTTTATCAATATGATCTATCCCAATCTGGTAATATAGGCAGGTATAGATATAGGACCATCAGCAATCAACAACTGTAAAGACTTCCTTGTTTAATGCCTTAGATGAATTAGCATAGATCCTATTTTTCTCTTCTAGAAAATGCAATGACTTCACCAGTTACTGAAACCCTGCTCCTCTTTGCCACAATTCAGAGTAGACATTAGAGTTCAAGCTGGTTGAATGTGTGCGTGTGTGTGTGTGTACCGTGTACTAGCAGATATAAACCTACAGAGTGTTAATTCTAACTTGAGACCAGCTTAATTTGTAAATTAACTGGTTATAGACACTATAATTTGTAAGACAAGTATCTGATTTTCTGTTTGTTTTCACATGTAACGAAAAGAAATAAAATCTAAAAGCAAGTATTTTTTTTAAAGGTTTTATTTATTTATTTTTAGAGAGAGGGTAAGGGAGGGAGAAAGAGTGGGAGAGAAACGTCAATGTGTGGTTGCCTCTTGCACACCCATAACTGGGGACCTGGCCCGCAACCCAGGCATGTCCCCTGACTGGGAATTGAACTGGTGACCCCTTGGTTCACAGGCCAGTGCTCAGTCCACTGAGCCACACCAGCCAGGGCTAAAAGCAAGTATTTTTAATGTTGCCTTGATCATATAGGTTCGAAGTACCTTATCATGTTATTACAACAAAATTTTATTGCTTTCGAATTACTTTTTGTAATTGTAAAAATAGCCAAAATATTTTCCCTTCCTTTATCCATGCCCCTTTGCAATGTGATTTAATGGCTCTTTCTACCAAGAGAGCCACATCATTTATTTCTCTAACCTTTGAAACTACATTGGTCATGTGACTTCCTTTGGTTGATTAAACATTCACAAACAGGGTGCAATAAGAAACTGGAGACAAATTTGTCCATTATGTCTTTCCCTCTTGATGCTCTTGGACTCCTTCAAGCCCAAGATTGCTGCAGGAGGAGAGCCCACAGGGAGAGAGTGGCCCCAATCATCCCACTAGTCTGAGACAAGACCATCACAGCCAGTCCACACACAAGCTAGTGGCAGATGCATGAATGAGCCTAGCCAAGATCAGTTAAGCCTGTTGCAAACCAGAAGAATAGCCTAGATACACTCAGTTCACATTGTCAACCACAAATTTAGAGCTAAAAGAATGGTTATTGTCTAACGTCATTAAGGTATGAGGACATTTGCCATACAGTAAAAGTTAAGTGATACAGTTGCCATAACCTATTATACTTGGCTTCAGAGAACAGATAAAAAATATTCTTAAAACCCTCCTACCTCAAATTTTCCAGGTGACAGACGAATTTTAGAAAGTAGCACTTCAGGAAAAACATACTCTGTTCCAAATGTGCCACTTAGGGAGAATACATCAAATCTTGTCAAAGCCGTTTCTACTGGTCGTCCACAAGTTGTCAAATCAGTCGTTTTGCATTTCAGCATTGTGCATACCTATGTGAAACAGATGTAGATAAAATGCAATGCCTTACATCTCAGTTACTTGTACTAGAAGAGTTGACTTAGTTATAACTATAGCAAAGTAAATATTTTCTCTATTTGATAAAGGGATTTGAGAACCAACCCCACTTTCTGGGTAACAAATCAATTAAGAGAAAGAAGCCAGCTTAAAATTAGAATTAAACCATTAGTTTGGCATGCCAGATAATTAGTTGGCCCAATAGAGTAGAGGTCTTTTGGAACAGTAGTACTAAAATGATAATTAAAATTTTGACTATCACTGTTTTTCTATAACCCTTCCTTAAAGGGAGGGAAGTGGGGCACAAAGTATAATAAGAAGATACAAATGGATAGCCAACATTATGTGAAATATGAAATATTTGTCATTGGAAAAAAATAAAATGAACAGGACATCTGATTACTAGAGAAACTAAGATAAAAGTGGCCATATTCATTGTTGGTTTTAAAAGCTAAAGCAAGACTTTACATTCAGATACATTAGCAAAACTTCATTAGAAAGCTTTATTGTTTCACTATAATATGTAAACTAGTTCATTAGTCAAATATAACATCGGTCAAGCTAATAATTTTTTTTTGAATGTGCTCAAAATGAGCAATCAGATTATCCTTAACTCCTATTGCAAATATAGTATGATTACTCCCAATGTGTGTGCATGCGTGTAATATTGGCAATGTGTGCAGATGTGCAGAGAAAGAGAACTTGCCTCTCTGGGGCAAAAATGAAAAGTAAGCCCTGTAATTTATTGATGCCTAAACACTCCCTTTCCCTCGAGCTGACGTTACCTGCCAGTACTCCCTTCTCCTTCGGCCATGAAGCCCAGTGAAGGCTCCTAAAACATATGCTTCATTCTTTTCTTTTCTTAACATTCTGTAGCTTAAGTGACAGCAGAGGTCTTTTTGACAGACTGTAAGGTTTCCTGCACTTGCAAAAAGTTCTGTGAAGTTGAATGCATCCTGGGAAATATTTCCCCCGAAAGTGTTTTTCTGTACTGGGAATGGTCTGATGGTCGTGGCATAGTCACTCCATTTGACGGCCACTGGGTAGGCAGGAGAGCTTCGAGGATGCGACTCCACTTCTGAAAGAAGGAGCTTTCCCAGCTCTGTTTCCATATCATAATAGTATACTTTGGGAGAGTGTGGTGCATAAATACCACTGCCTGCAAATAGGAAGGAAGTATTTTAAAACAAAACCAATACTGCCAGTTTCCCCCTCAGAACTGAGCATGTGGTCATGTCACCACATTAATCACAATGAGACAGCACACAGGCTCCTAGTTACACCAAACACCTAAACACTTCTCCTTTTCTCTACTGAAGGAATTAAAGAGGTGTTCAATATCTCATGTCAAATAAACTTTGAACATAATGGAAATTGTTATGCACATTATGGAAAATAAATCAAATACGAAAATCTTTGTATTTGGGAGTTCATCAAAGGTAGGAAGATGTAATGCAAAATTCTCTCTGTTCCCCACCATGGTGGTGTTTTAAAATTGCCCCCCAATTTTTCTACACTCTTCTCTCCAATGGGTAGATCTAATTCCTTTCCCTTGGAGTGCAGGCTGGATTTTGCAACTCAGTTCTAATGAATAGAAGACTATAGAAGTGACAGTGTGTGACTAGTCATAAACAGCAATGCATCTCTTTCTCTCTCTCTCTCTCTCTCTCTCTCTCTCTCTCTCTCTCTCTCTCTCTCTCTCTCTCTCTCTCTCCATCTGGAGTAAGTAAGCTGCCATGTCATGAGGATATATTGCACAGCTTTATGGAGAAGCCCAAGGGGCAAGGAATGAAGATCTCCTACCAATGGCCCCTGAGAAAGTAAGAGATATTGTCAATATAACCATGTGAGGCAGCTCTCCTGGAAGGAGACCTGCCAGTCCCAGTCAAGAGTTCATGTGACTGCTAACCCAGCTAACAACTTGATGTAACCTGAATAGGTAGTCTGAACCAGGATCACCCAGCTAACCTAGTCCAAAATTGTGACCAATAGAAAAAGTGACATAATAAATGCTGTTTTAAGCAGCTTTTTACTTTGAAGGTAATTTGTTACAAACAACATGTCAGTCATACATTCCTCTGCCCTTTGCCAGTAATTGAATCGATCTTGTTCAGTTCTGTGCTTTGCCAATCATTGGCTGGGAGCCTTTGGTAAGGTCCTTGTGATCTCAGTGCCTCAGCACTCCAATCTGTAGAAGTAGATGGTAATACTCATCTCACAGGGTTGTTGTGAGGATGAATGAAACCAGACACATAAAGGTCTTAACACAAGCATAGATGTCAAAATCAGTCACTAGGATTTCCTTTAGTGTGAAAAGTTGACAAAAATAGTGCTTAGCCCCAACAGAAAAGCAAAAAATTATGACAGCTCACATCTGAGGCATTAATTTCTATGCATTTAGAAGTATTATCTGCAAACCTCATCTGGTCATAAATTACCTGTCATATTTTGGTGGACATGATGTATATTGGCTGCAAGAAGATTGACTCTCATTCCCATTGCCCAAGCTGAATGGAATTCAATAGCTGATAAAAGGGGCAAAACATTCATCCAAGCTGTGGGAAACAGTATGCTGTCCACACGGAAATCTTTCACCAGGGTCACAGCAGGGTCATGGAAGAGTATATCGAAGCATGTGAAAATGCCAAACCTTCCAAAGGCGGTGTTGAAAGTCACCAACTCTGGCTTTTCAGGCACATCAAACTGAGGCTCAGAGTAGAGGTGGTACTAGGACAAATGCACAAGATAAAACCAGAAAAACCTTCTTTATTGAAGAGATGACTTTTAAAAACCCTGCAAAATTAGTAATAGAGTTGGCTATGGTCAACAACGGTGACTTTGTAGGAAGTGAATTAATCTGGTAATTGGAAATAAAAGTCCAAGGAAAACATGGAATACAGTCTCTCTCTCTCTCTCTCTCTCTCTCTCTCTCTCTCTCTCTCTCTCTCTCTCTCTTCCCACTATACCCAAATTAAAAGACAAATAACTTCTCATAAATTCCAGACTATGACTTTGTTGAAAGCTGAAAAAGCTTCTTAGTCTTTTTAGGTATCAGGGATTCAAAGAAGAATAATATCATAATTCTGCTTTGAAACTTTGATACCTAGAAATATAATAGATGTACAATAAATATCTGTTAAGTGGATGAGGGATGTTACCTTCCTCGCTATAGTGTCCTATCCAAAGTAATTTCAGAGACTCTCACCCAGCTTTTAAAATTGTGGTTGAAAATGAACATTTTACTTAATTTTCCCTCATTCCTTCCAAGTAAACTTAAAAAATAACTAACCTAGTATAAAACAACAATTAGAGTCAACAGTTTAATAAAATGATCTGCAAAGTAGAGAATGAAGAAGATTGGGAACAGCACTATTAAAGTTTCTTTCTACAATTATTTTCTGTCAAAGAAATAAATTAAACTTTACTTGTATTTTAAAAATTGACAATGGTATGTTGGTTCACATATTAGATTTCATTGGTCACAAATGCTCTTCAAGGTACTGAGGGGACAGTGAGAGCCCCTCAATTTAGAGTAACCAGAAGTTTCTCTCTAGCTTGTCCCCATTTAGTACACTGTGCTGTGTTGCAGTTTATTTGGCCCTGGTTAAATGAATTGATCAACTATGTTACCAGTTTAACTAAATAAACACTTACAGAATGGTAGAATCACTTAAAATGACTCTTGCAAAGAAAGAGCATTAAAAATGATGACAATAATGCACTGTCTAGAGAGCAAAAAAATGGAAGAGCTGACATTTGTATTTCTAATACGAGACACATTTTTAAAGAAGAACATAAAAGTTTAATTGCAAATAAAAAGACATTGTCAAAAACCACAACGTCATGAAGAAAATGGTTTGAACTTTATGGGTTTTATTTGTAAATACAAAAATAAACGTGAGTGAGAGGCAACCACACAGTTAAAAAAAAATAAAAAAATAAATAAATATACATCTGTTAAGGACTTAAGTTAAAAAATTTTTGATAGCTGTATATGATCAAAAACATTGGAAAGCAATTTGATTAATATCACTCCTCTTGACTAATATTTATATTTTAACTGGGATTTCCAGAAGATTATCTCTGCACTCAGAAGATTCTGAGGCAGATGGATCAAATACTTAAATGTAAAACATGACACCATAAAAGTCCTAGAGGAAAACATAGGCAGGAAAATTTCAAATATCCCATTTAGCAATATTTTCACCGATACATCTCCCAAGGAAAGGGAAATAAAGGAAAGAATAAACAAATGGGACTACATCAAACTAAAAAGTTTCTGCCCAGCAAAATAAAACATCAGCAAGACAAAAAGGGAACCAATCATATGGGAAAACACATTTGCCAATGATACCTCAGACAAGGGATTGATCTCCAAAATATATAAAAAACTTACACGTCTCACCACCAAGAAGACAGACAGCCCAATTAAAAAATGGGCAAAAGACCTGAACAAACACTTCTCCAAGGAGGATATATAGAGGGTCCATTGGCATATGAAAGAATGCTCAACATCACTAGCCATCAGAGAGATGCAAATGAAAACCACAATGAGATACCACCTCACACCAGTCAGAATGGCCATCATCAACAAATCAACAAACAACAAGTGCTGGCGAGGATGTGGAGAAACGGGAACCCTAGTGCATTGCTTGTGGGAATGCAGACTGGTGCAGCCACTATGGAAAACAGTATGGAATCTCCTCAAAAAACTAAAAATGGAACTGTCTTTTGAACCAGCGCTTTTACTGCTAGGATTATACTTGAAGAATTCTGAAACCCTAATTCAAAAGAATTTATGCACCCCTATGTTCATAACAGCACTATTTACAATAGCCAAGTGCTGGAAACAGCCTAAGTGCCCATCTGTAGATGAGTGGATCAAAAAACTGTGGTACATTTACACAATGGAATACTATGCAGCAAGAAGAAAGAAGGAACTCCTGTCATTTATGACAACATGGATGGAACTAGAGAGAATTATGCTTAGTGAAATAAGCCAGGCAAAGAAAGAAAAATACCATATGATATCACCTGATACAGGAGACTAATGAACAACATGAACAAATGAACAAAATTGAACAAGGAACAGAATTACAGTTATCAGGGGGAAAGGGGGTGGGAGCGAAGGCAGGTAAGTAGGGGAAGGGTTTAGTAGAGGAACTAGTATAAATAACCCATGGACATGGACAATGGGGTGGGGAATGACTGTGGGAGAAGGGGTGGGCTGGGTGGGGGGAGCAATGGGGGAAAAAGTGGGACAACTGTAATAGAAAAACAATAAAAATAAATTTACGAAGTAAAAAGAAGATTCCGAGGCTACAATTTAAAATGCTTAAAGACAATCTGGGGAAGCAGAGGGGCATATACATGCTGACATGCATATCACATATTCATTTAAGAGGCCAGGATCTCTCCCCCTGCCCAATTTAATATAAAATTATGGCTTAAGATTATTTTGTTCTTTTAATTCAGAGTTTGAAGTAAAAGTGTTCTGATATGACTTTAAAGCCATAGGAGGGTAATTAAATGAACTGGTATGGAAAATAAAGAGAAAGATCATTTTTGTAACTTAATAGAAAACAGGGAAATTAACTTCTGTGAAACTCATTCATACAATCTGGAAACATCCTTGCATCATTTCAGTATTAAATGTTATCTAGAGTACAGTCACCTTGGTATCCTTTGAATTAATATTAAAATTACTTTTTATGTACAAAAGAGTTATCTCAATTCTAGACTGTTGCAACATCTTTTTAATAGGTCTTTGCCTACTTTTCCTTTCCAGATTAGTGTTTTTCTAAAATGTGATTTTCTTTAGTGCCTGCCTTTAAAAAAATCTCTAATAACATCATACATAGAGAACCCTAAACACAGCATTCATCACCCTCCTAACAGGTGCCATTTTACATACTCTCCCCCTCTTACCTTATGGTAACGTGCCACCAGTTGTCCCTTGTTATCATACACCACGTTAGTATTGTATTGATAATAGCCATTAGGAGGACATGTAGAGTCATGAGAATTACATTGCTTTTTGTCTCCAATATTTGCCAAAACATAGATAGAGTTCTTCTTGGCCAGGCAGCTGAGTCTTACTTGTATTGGTGTGTGACCAAATCTAAATCAAATTTTAATTAAGACATTTCAACAAATCAGAAAGAGAAAGACAAAACTGTGTAATATCACTTATATGTAAAATCTAAAAAGGTTGGACTCAAAAAACAGAGTAGAATAGTGGTTACCAGGGGCTAGGGGTTGGGGGAATCGGGGATATGTTTTTTAAGGATACAAACTTACAACTAGCAGATAAATAAGTCCTGAAGATCAAATGTACAGCATAGTGATTATAGCCAACAATACTATATTATAAACCTCAAAGTTGCTTAGAGACTAAATCTTAATTGTTCTCACTGTTAAATAGAAATGATAGTTATATGACATAACAGAGGGGTTAATTAGTGCTATAGTGGTAATCATATTGCAATAAATAAAATGTATAAAATTAACACATTATACATCTTAAGATTACACAATATTATATGTCAATTATATCTCAATTAAAAAGGCATTTCAATTTTAAAAAGTATTTTAGTCACTTCATAAGTAAATGATAACAACAACATTCATAGATACAGAGGACAAAATGATGGTTCTCATTGTTGCCAAATTGCGGGGGGGTGGGGGGCTAGGAATTGGTGGTTGGGTGAAAAGAGGTGAAGGGATTAAGAAGTACAAATTGGCAGTTACAAAATAGTCACAAGGATGTAAAGTACAGCACAGGGAATGTAGTTAATAATATTATAATAACTATGGTATAGTGCCAGGTGGGTACTAGACTTATCAGAGGTATCACTTCATAAGTTATATCATGTCTAGCCACTATACTGTACACTTGAAACTAATATAATATTGAGTGTCAGCTGTAATTAAAAACTTAATTTTTAAAAAATAACAGTAAGAACCTAAGTGTAACTGAAGTTAGTATAAAGACTGTGTATGAAAAAGATCAGTTTTTAAAAGCCACAAATTATACTTAAACTTGATGAATTTTTTTCCACATTGTACTTATTGCTCTGGCAATTCATCATTCACTCTCCTGCATCATACTACTTGTATTTATGAGATCCTCTTCCCCTTAGTCTCTAGTCCTCTTTACATATTTCTCCAAATTTAATGAAGATATAAATCATAAATGACTGTTCAATGATATCTAAGTGCAATTATTTAACTCTAACAAAAGCCAAGATAAAAATAACAATAACATACACCCTATACATGATAATTCAAGATATATCATTTTGCTGTTGTGAACGTGCACATTTTAGAGAACTATAGCACTTTTGCACAAACAACTTGGGTAGATGAAATACTTGTGGGGGTCCTGACATGGAATCCAGTCCATCCGAGGGTCTGGGATATCCTCCAGATAAGGGAAAATGGTTTCCCTAGTAAATTTCCATCCATAAAGTGCATCTTCTGGAGTCACAATAATTAGAGCACCCTGTTCAAAAGAAGTCAAAGTAAAATTATTTCTCCATGTGTAACATAGGCAATGTTACACTTTAATCTTCTACCAGATCTCATGTCCCTACTATAAATTATGATTAGTAGAAATAAAAGAATACCTGCTTAGCTGCCTGTTTAATCGCTTTCTCCAGAATATCTATATTCTTGTTCATAAGGAGCAAGGCATTGTCCCGAGAAACGGGTGTTTCTGTTTCCTCTGGCAATATGACAGCGTGTTCATACACTGCTGCTATAAATGTATCCAGGGCACTGACATGCAGGGTAATCAGGGCGAAAATTGCCACAGAGATTTGAAAGGAGGAAGTGGTCATGGCCAAGGTTTAGAGATTTCTGAAAATGCAAGTAATATTCATGTAGCATTTATAAAAGGCTATATATTTATGTAACAGATGACTGCCAGCTACTGAGCTCTTATTTTACAATCCTATGAATATTATACCCAACCACTTTTGAGTGAAAAAAATAGTACCATTAAATTAATACAATCAGGAAGTTATTACAAAGGTTGTACACATGTGCTACTGATAAAATTTGAGGTAAAATTTCAAAAAACAAAACAAAATTCAAATGTAGTACAATTGCACCTTTTAATTAATATAAAGAAAATATAACTAAAGTAACTCTTATGTGAAAAATCACATTACAACATACCTGCTCTATCTCCTTTACAAGGTTATTCTCAGAGTCAAAGACACATAAACATTCCTGTAAGATTAGGATGAGATGACAGTCATTAACACAAATGAGTGACAATATAGTAATATAATGATCCTGACCACTCACTGTGATTTCATTGTTAAGACATCAGAACAACTCTTATTCGATTTAACAAATATAGTCTATTTGGGGTGCCGGGGATGAAATGGGGGACAGAGTACCTGGGCATCAACTCCTGGATCTTGCCAAGCGGCACATAGCAGACATAAATCAACCACGCAGTAGAGACATGACAGAGACACCAAGGAACTAGGATGGTGAAGAAAAGCCTTGGGCTCTGCCACAGCCTGAAGGACGTCCTACTCTGGCCTGTCTCCCAGAAATGAAATGGCATCAAGTGAGCTGAGAAGTAAAGAGTTGGAAATAGCATGTATATTTATTGACAGTGTTTCCTCATAGGCAGAAAGAGTGATGCATTGAAATAAGCAAGAAAAACAGGTTCTTCCTTTCAAACTATTCTCTTAATAATTGTATACCAAAAAAAAAAAAAAAAAAAAAAAAAAAAGAAGAAGAAGAAGAAGAGTATCACAGTAGTCCCGCTCTATATCGCAGTTCACTTATCACGGCCTCATTGTATCGCAGGATTTTTTAAAATATTATATTTAAACGCTAAGTCTCCCTCTACAACTAGAGAGGAATACAACTACTTCAAAACAAAGGATAACTAGAAATTCCAGAAAATAAAACTACACGGAAGCCCAACATATGAAGTTATAAACCAGCGGTGCCATTCTGGCAGGTAAGAGTTAAAGAGGGCAAAGCTGTTTGCGGAGCTGCGGGGGGCGAAAAATCCCGGCGGCAGTCAAGTCCCTGGCAGTGCGCGACCCCAGCGCTGGGGAGAGCGGCCACCGCATCGCCTTGAACAGTGAGGCCCAGGGGGGCGGGAGGACGGATCCCGGTCTCCTAGCTGAATAACTGTGTGAATCCATTTTGGACCCCCGCCCCCAAAGAAAGAAAGCACCACAGGGCTGCGAAATAGGTCGCAGACAGGCACCGGTCGCTGACTTGTGACGCCAAATGGCGCCGGTCGCTGGGTCATTACGAGTACACAGGCACTGCCCCCTACAGCCGGCCCAAGAAAACAAAACGCATCTGTCAAAATGAGGCAGACAACTATAGAAATCCCGGTGACGCAGCTCACCAGGCAGCAGATAGAGAACCTGACAGATGAACAGATAAGAAACCTGTCAGAGGCTCAGTTCTGGGCCATTGTTATCAGGTGGCTTACAGAATTCACAAAAGAGCAGGAGAAAGATAAGAAAGAAGCGAAAAACTTTCATAACGAAAGGAACAAAACCGCATACGAGACAGATGGTGAGGAAAAAAAATCCAGAGTTCATTTCAACAAACTGGAATATGGAGAAGGAACAAGCAGTCAACCAATGCAGCGAGAGGAAATGGGAAGCAACAATGAGAGGATCAGAAACCTCTGGGACAGCTATAAAAGGCCCAACATAAGAATCATTGGTTTGCCAGAGAGTGAGGAAGATGAACTAGAACTTGAAAAATTGAGTGAAAATATAATAAAGGAGAACTTCCCAGTCTTGGGGAAGGGAATAGACTTGCAGGTCCAGGAAGCAAGGAGAGTTCCCAAGAGACTGGACCCAGGGAGAACCACTCCAAGACACATTATAATCAAAATGTCAAAAATTAAAGATAAAGAGAGAATCTTAAAAGCAGCAAGAGAGAAGAAAAGAATTATGTACAAAGGGGTCCCAATTAGACTATCAGCAGACTTCTCAAGGGAAACCCTACAGGCAAGAAGGGACTGGCAAGAAATATTCAAAGTAATGAAAATCCAAACCCTACAACCACGAATACTCTATCCAGCGAAATTGTCATTCAGAATAGAAGGACAGAGAAAGTGTTTCCAGGACAAAATAAAACTGAAAGAGTTCATTAGATCCAAACCACTGTTATATGAGATGTTAAAGGGACTGGTTTAAAAAACAGAAGCTAAGGAGATGAAACAAAGGCAAACTAAATAGGCAACGAGAGTGGAAAAGGAACCGTGGGTACGGGAAGCATATTGGGGGGAGGTCAACAGGGAGGGGGAATGGGGAAAGGGAGGGAGATGATATAGGAATTGGGGATCAAGGTAGGAGGGAATGGAATAGACGGAGAGAGGTTGGGAGGAACTGTATGCACAACTAATGGACATAATCTAAAAGGGGGGGACAACTGGAGGGAGGGGGGCCACCGGGTGGAGGGGAGCAGAGGGAAGGGAAATTGGCACAAATGTAATAATTTAATCAATAAAACACATTAAATATGAAAAAAATATTATATTTAATAATTTATCGAGGATTTTTCACTATATCGCGGGATTTTGCAGTACTGTATACGTATGTTGTTAAAGTTACATAGGTTTAAGAGTGCAGAATATGTTCAAGAACATAAGTAGTGTTTATAAAAGTGTGGAAAGGTTAATAAGGGAGTGGGAAAGGTTAATAAGGGACTGGGAATGGTTTATGAGTGTGTGGGAAGGGTTATAAAGCCTTAAATATATATAAATACTAAAATAAATGTAAGGTTCCTACTTCGTGGATTTTCACCTATCACCGGGGATCTAGAACATAATACCTGCGGTAAGTGAGGGAATACTGCATATCCAAAAAGTACGTAATGGTAAAAAACAATGCTTCTGTCCCTGCCCTCATTGGAGACTTTTATATGTCTTCAGCAGATTGTTTGAATTTGCCTTTTTGGAAGAAAATGTCAGCTTGAGCAGGACCAGCCTGAACTTAAACAATCTTTTGGTAGCAGGTCCCACCCAGGTGAGGCTCTGGACTTGGATGGGTCACAGCAGTCAGACAGCTAATGCAACTAAAGCCAAGAAAAAAATCTGAGGGTAATGACATAGCCTACTGGCTGGAAATGGTTGTGTCACAGGAAGTTACCAGTAGCCACCTGTTTTTGACCTAGAGCAGCAGTTCTCAACCTGTGAGTCGCGACCCCTTTGGGGGACGAACAACCCTTTCACAGGGGTCACCTAAGACCATCAGAAAACACATATATAATTACATACTGTGTTTGTGATTAATCACTGTGCTTTAATTATGTTCAATTTGTAACAATGAAAATACATCCTGCATATCAGATGTTTACATTACAATTCAAAACAGTACAAAATTACAGTTATGAAGTAGCAATGAAAATAATTTTATGGTTGCGGGTCACCACAACATGAGGAACTGTATTAAAGGGTTGCGGCATTAGGAAGGTTGAAAGCCATTGACCTAGAGCATCAGAAATTTCATGTGGTTCAAATTACATTCTGCTTTCTGCTCTCAGAAGTTGAGGGCTGTGGGATGCTGAGCAGCAAAAACTCCTTTGAACTGGTAGCATGATCCCATAATAAGGTCTTCCACTTCTTCAAAAGTAAAACAGTAACTCACTCTCTTGATGATTTCATTTGCAGATCATTAACTTTAGTTCTGATCCAACTCTACCAAAAGTTCATCAAAAGGAACTTTTAAAAATTCCTTTGGTTGTGCTATATCGACTGAATGTTTGTGTGTTCCCCACTCCCCAGACTCGCATGTTGAAACCTAATCCTTAGTGTGATGGTATTAGGAAGTGGGGCCTTTGCAAGGTGTTTATGTCATGAGTATGCAGCCCTCAAATATGGGATTCCTGCTTTTATAAAGAGTCCCCAGGGAGCTCCCTTGCCCCTTTTACTTTGTGAGAACACAAAGTGAGAACTTTGTGAGAACTAGGAAGAGGGTCCTCACCAGACACTGAGTCTGTCGGCACCTTGATCTTGGACTTCCCAGTCTCCAGAAGTGTGAAAAATACATTTCTGTTTTTTATAAGACACCAAGTCTGTAGTATTTAATTACAGCAGCCCAAATGGATTAGACAGCTTGATTCAAAGATTTTGGTCAAATAAGGATGATCGCCTTACTTTTAGGACAATAGAAATAAACCCAAAGGAGCTGGATCAAAGTCACTTGTTCATTTATGCTGGCAGTTATAGAAACAAACATTTGAAAGGGTAGGGTAAAAAAACAAAGGTGATATCTCAGTTACTACAGAGAAGAAAAAAAAAACGATAAAAATACAAAAGCATCAAGCTGTGGTACATACATTGTTTTATCACACACTAGGAGGGTGTTGACAAAAGAAAGTTCAATTAAGCCTAAAGAAAGTTTCAAAGAGTTTACCTGAGTCAAGACTGAGAGCCTGACCCACAATCAAAATGTCAAAATTGAGAAAATGCTCCAAGGAGTAGCAGTTTTGTAGTTTATTTTATAAAATCAAAAGGCTAGATGGAAGGAAGGTTACCAGAAATCCATCGGTGATAGATTAAGGAGGTAGGAGAAAGCTAAGCAGAAAGATCTCTAGCACTGAGTGAAAAATCAAATGAAAAGATACATACTTCTTTTACTATGGCTGGAGCAGGATAGTTAACATTTAACATGCATAATGCACAGCAGTATGCAGGGAAAGGATAACAACAAGGAATGTTGGGGTAGTCTGGCCCTGGTACCAGATGTTCATCTCTGGAGGTCTGGAGAAGAGATCAGATCATTCTGTCATTTTAAGTATATTATCCTAGTTGTACAAAAACAATGGACAGGACTTGTTCAACATAAAGACTAACCTACCATACAGGCCTGAGGACATGACTTCACATTATAACCTTCTCAGTTAGGAAATTCTATGATCAGAACATCCCATGTGGTTACTTTCAGTTACTGAGTTTATCAGGCTGGTCAGGTAGCCCTGAGCTTGTCAGATCCGCCACGTAGCCCTGTATTCATTCACAAGAGCTTCACAATAATTCACTGATTATTCATCATGTTCATTTTCAATGAGTAAGGATGCAAAAAAGCGTGTTTGAGGTGCAAGATAGGTAACTACTCACAGGTCTGTCTAGGTGAAGCCTTCCACTCCCCTGGGTCCTATCTTCTTTCTTCCTTCCAAGGCCTGTGGTTCTTCCAATCACCCTTTACTTCTTGTTTTGGTTTACTTTCTGGGTGAGCAGCAGCTGGCCAGAAGGTTCTGCTCCCTTATAACTAGAAAAGGCAGTATTTGTTTTATCTTAGCTGGACAACTCTGATTTATGGAGTTTTCTTTCAAGCAGTCATAGAAGCCAGGTAACAAAGGCCAGATGGAATTACATGATTGCTACTGAACAATGTCCAAATAACCAGGAGAAGTTACAGAGCAATAGAAGCTAGCCGTTTTTTAGCCCTCATAACCTAAGTTGACTCTTATATTCACATCATATTTTTTCTCTTTAGCACATTATTCTTTTACTATAATTCAGATCTATCCTCCCTAAAACTTGTGTCCAAGTGGACATAACTAAATTCTGTATGGTTCCTCATCTAATTACAGGTAACTTACATGGTATGAATATTTTCCACTTTAGGTATGAGACTCATGATGGCATTGAGTAATGCTTAACAGCATGGACCCTGAAGCCAGAATGCCTGGGTTTGAATCACTTCCTAGTTGGATGACTATAAGTGAGATGTCCTCTTAGTACCTCAGTTTCCCTCATTTGTAAAAAGATGATAAAATGTGCCAAAGAAACTTTGCTGTTATTATTGCTTCATCCCGCAAGACAGTGGCCCTCTTTGAGGGAGACGTCCAGCGCAGCTTTGACCCAGGTCTTTAATTCTCTCTGCTCCTATGCCCACTTGTTCTTGGCTACTAATTTGTTAAAAGAACATCAGCCTGTCCATATTCTCTGTTTTCTCATTGTTCTGTCCCTTTCCACAAAGTCTTTCATGTTTCCTCTCTTCTATGCTGATCTGCCCTGAATGCTCATGCAATTATTAATTTAGAGTCCATTTCTACCAGCTAATTTTAAATGTCTCCCCTCCAACTGTATCATACATTCTCCCTTTGATCAAAAGTTCTAATTCCTTAACTCATACATCATACAATTTAAAAAAAACACACATATAATATGCACACAAAGAGCTTACCAAAAAACTGGATTACCCATTCATTGCTGTCAGGAATTTGAAATGGCACAACCAGCCACTCTGGAAAAAAAGCTTGGCAATTTCTGGAAAAAAGAAATAAGAAAAAAACAAACTTAATTATGACTCCTCCCTGTCCTGTGTGGAGCAGCAAATAGGGAGATGGGGCAGAATCCCAGCACCTCCTACATCTTGTTCCCAGTTCTGGAAGAGGAGGACAGGGCACTGCTGATGGAGGGTGTAGAAGCCCTAGTGCAGGAAGGCTTTCATTTTGATCCATTACTTCAGTTTCTGATTGGCTGCACCATTAACCAAAATTACTATATGCAAAGACAGAGAAGGAAAGCAGAAGTCTTGTGTTTGTCTGTTTTGAACACCCGGAATCTGAGTCATATGCCATAGTTCTGCTAAATGGATTACGTTGCTATGAATGTGCAGTATCTATGTGGAAGTGCTTGCTCTTCTGAGTCAACTAACCAAAGTTGAGAGCTGTGTTAAGACAAATTCTCCAGCTACAGGGATGAAGAAGTTGTGGGAAGGCCTTCCTTTCCTATATATATTTTTCAAGTTAATACTGCTATTTTACCTTAAGATCTTTTTTTCCAGAAAATGTAAGGGCATACATATATCCAATGTTGCTGCTTTCTTACTATAAGATGACAATGCCATGTTCTAATGCACAGCTGTGTCCTCCCACTATTCATGCTCCACATCTAGAGGCAGGATTTAGCTCTCATGAATGGACTCACCAACAGCCAAGTGGCTCTGATCTTCATCAGCTTAGTAAATAAGAGGGAAAAGCACCCCAGCAATAGTTATAAAACAGAAGGTGTACAGGAAATGAATATAGCCCAAAGTTCTGAGAGTGTTGAAGAAAAGGTATTAATACTATGTTCAAATAAAACATTTACACTGATTTTCTTTTAAAAGGAAAAAACTATCAGAATTCATCCAACAGCTGATTTCATGTTGGTCATTTTCAAAATATATAGTAATGTGACTTAACTGATTTGGTATTCAAATTTGTTTTGCGTGACAAAAACTTAAAATGAAATAATGTACTATTTTTTGTATCTGTCATGCCTTTTTGTCAACAACAGACTTTGAATTATTTTAGTACTGATGACAAAATTGCACTAAACTATAAGTTAGAAGTTATACTGAACCCCACATTTTCTTAGGTGGTCACCTTTAACTCTCAACTACAAACAGGCTAGGATTAGAATAGGTTGTAGATTTTCTGAAAGGAACTAGTACAAATATTTAAGATTTGCCAAGTTGTTCCTAATAAAGATGAATAAGGAGGTTTTTGTTAGTTTCCTTTGTTAATACTTTAGACTTTTTTCCCTGTTTTAATATGCTGTTTCTGAGTTTTACTCTCCTGTGCGTTTATTTCATAAATAGAAGACATCTGACACTGATCACAAGGAATGACAACTATCATAGGACTAGTTTTGGGTAATTTCTTTTTGATATGATTGCATATAAATTGAGATGTGTTCTTTACTTTCATTTACTAATTGTATTTAATGAAAATTAGTTTGAAAATTATGTCAGTATTTATTATCTACCTCTTTTGCCAGCTAGGTTTGAGACAGTATATTTAATATATTTAAATCCTTACAAGTTAATAAATAAGTAAATAGAATAATTTATGTATTGAATTGTCCAAATCAAATTTCCTATGTAAAATCAATGGGTTATTTGGGGGAAAATTAATCATGCAACTATCATACTATCCAGCAGTTGCATCATTTCCAGGCATTTATTCCGAAGAATTATGAAGACATCTTCACACAAAAGATCTAAATATTAATGTTCATAGCAGCTTTATTTGTAATAAACATAAACTGAAAATAATTCAGATGCCCTTCAATAAATGGTTAAACAAGCTGTAAACCTATACTATGTAATATTACTCAGTATAAAGAAATGAACCACTGATACATACAGTAATGTAGATGGATTTTAAGAGCATTATGTTGAATTTAAAAAAAGGTCAATCCACAAAGTTAACAACATACTATGTGATTCCATTTGTACTACATTCTTGAAATGACAAAATTATAGGGATGGGGAACAGATTAGTGGTTTCCACAGAGTAAGGAGGGAGTAGGGTGGGAAGGAACTGAATGTGGCAATAAAAGGGCAACATGAAGGATGGGAAATGTTCTTTATCTTGACTCCATCAACATATCCTGGCTGTGATGTTGTATTATATTGTTGTAGATGTTTCCATTGGGGAAAACTGGGTAAAGACTATACATGACCTCTGTGCATTAATCCTTATAACTGTATATGAATCAACAATTATCCCCAATGTAGAAAGTTTAATTTTTAAAAAATTGTGATTTTTCCTTTTTATTTGTCCTTTTTGTCATATATGTATATGTTACAATATGATCTTAACATAAAATACATTTTATTATTATTATAGTCTACAACTAGCTACATAAAGTAGTCTGCTTTTATAAGAGGATTCTTTTAAGTTGGATACCTTTGTCACATTTAGAAGAATGTAAATATATAAAAAATATAAATGCACACACTGATTTCCTTTGATAGTTTTATCCTGCCTTTTGGTTTCATTATTCAAAGTTCCTATATCCTTTTATTCATATTTTAATTTTTTTCATTTATTTTAATACTATTAACAAAATCACAAAATGAGGAAGGGACAAGGTTAGTTTCATCAAGTGACTTGAAATACACTGGAATCCGCGGCGGCATGTATTGACAGCAGCCTGCTGGGAATGGAAAGAAAAAGTCCTCTCACCAGAAGGCTTAGAATCTTTGTGTTGACTTTGAACTCTGAACAGCCAACAGCGCTGGTAACGGTAATAGGCAGTTGGTCCTGAGTGACACCCGGAGGCCGGGTTGGGGAGATGGGAGCCCAGCCGCCAGAGCCCCGCAGGAAGCTGCCAGCGGATCCCCAGGTGCAATAAGAGCAGCCGAGCGCCCGCAGGTCGGGAACTGCAGACGCTCAGCATAGCCTTGGCGATTGGGCGCAGAGGGGGCGTGACCCCGCAAGTGCCCGCGCTCAGGGCAGAAGAGCACTGAAGCGGGTTCAGGGCGATTTAAGCATTGAAGCGAGGGTTAGGGCGACCGAGGCCTGGACCTGTTCTGTACCGCATACAAATGCAGCGGACCAAAGTCACACTCCTCTCTGGCGTCGCTCTGGCAAAAGGGGATCGGTGAGAGCCCCTTTCTTCCCACCCTGTGCTCCCACAGTGCTGGACCACCCTCTGGAGATCTCAGGATGAAGTGATTTTTGGGGGAGAGGAGGAATGAAGATTTCGTGGCATTTGTGAATATTCGATTTTGACAATAAAAGCCACAAAGTGTTCCAAAACGCATACTTCAAGTCGCTCTCCGTCATTCCCAATCTTGGCTTTGTCATCCTTCACATATATATTTTTTCCTCTTTTGGTGGTGTGAAATGGTACCACATCGTGGTTTAATTTACCCCTTCAGGATCAGTTTTGCTCCTATGCTTCCCCATCTCATTATGAGGTACCGCCATGCACCCACACCCTCATGCAAGAACCTGGGAGTCATCCTAAATTCCTCTTCCGTTCTCCCTCCCCATCAGCGATCCTGCTGGTTCCACTTCCAAACACATCCCCTTCTCCCCATCTCCGCCACATCCCTGATCATTAATGTCTCTCTAAGCTTCCAGTCTCCCTCCAACCCTGCTAAATCACACCCCCCACTCACACCCACATGCCTGCATAATGACCTTCCTGAAATACAAATCAGATTCCCGCATCCCCACCTAAAAACAGGCCCCTCCACACTTCCCCAACCTCCTCTCTTTCCTAGCCTCCAGATGTGCAGGCCCCGGTCTCATCATCGACCACGTAAGCCCCTTTGCGCACGTTGCAGGCAGCTTTGTCCCCGGAATGGCCACCTCATTCCCACCTTTCAGTTCTCAGTTCAAAAGTCCCACCTTCCTGGAGAAGCCTTGTCTGAATTAGGACCTGACACCTAATCAACCCCATCCAGTTCCACACTCACATCATCATGCTGTTTTCCTTCCTAGCACCTCAATTTGTCAATTATTTGTCTCTTCCCCTGAAATATAAGTTAAAGGCAGAGATGGTGTTTGTCTTGATTACAGCAAAATCTCTAGCACCTATCACAGGGTCAGTTCAGAAAAGGCATTTAATATCTTTGAATAAGTAAGCAGATAAAACCATTTCTTCTATTTAAAAGAGGTCAATGTGGCTGATACACCATGGAAATGGATCAGGAGGTAGAGAGTTGCATAATATAGATTTTCTTCAAACAATAGCATGGATTTTACATGAAGTTGGAGGAACCCCTTCCCTAATACACAAGTATTCCTGTGGAATCACCTGCTCTAGAAATGGATATATCTACTATAAATACGGTCAAAAAAAAAAAAAATGGTAGAACTGAAACAGAGATTATGGGAAATGAATGTTATACCAAGCATTATTTATAAATCCAGATCATAATTTGAAAGTATGTCACAAAAATGGAAGTCTCAAATAATGCTATTCTTCTACCTTCCACACAAAATTTTTAGAAGAGCTGAGGGTTGGGGAATGTTACAAGTTTTGCATGGTAGGCAGGGATTTTGCCTTTAAATAAAAATAAAAAATCTCAGGACACAGATAAAGCATACTTTTAAAAACTTATTTCATAGTAATTATCTACATATATTGAGTTATTTATATTATTTTTAAGCATGTCAACTCTTTCCCTTAAGCATGTCATTTCTTTCCTTGTTAATATAAAAAGTTACATTTACAGAATCAATGCATTTAGAATAAAAAGTAAACAGAGGGAAACAGGAGACCTAGGGTCAAAAAGCATCTTTAAGCCCAGGTTTGGTCACTTAAAAACACAAATTTTTGTTGATTTTCAATTACTCTTTTCATACACAATGCTTCAAATGTGGCCGGCTCAGCAAGCCAGCTTTGCAGGACAACAGTACGTGCAGCCCACCACGGATCATCCAAAAATATGTGTTCACTTCCAGGATGCTGACGTGGTGTTCATGGAGTTCAGTGCGTAAATTAAAATTTCTCAAACTTTCCAACTTTAATGTTCAATGCCAAGGAACATCCATCTGTCAGCCTTTATCAATCCGAGATTCTCAAGGCTGGTTTTCATCAGGCAAAAGAGCACTTCGTTCCTCCTCTGTACCAAGGATATTTTGAAGTTTTGATCTGCATGGAAAGCAAGAAAAGAAGAACCTTAAAATTTCTCATCTTTAAAAAACCCAGTACCTACATCTCTACCCATATACCTCTTTAAATGTGTGTACCAGGTTCTGAGGCTCAGAGTGCCCAGAAATCTGCTGTCTAGAAGAATGGAGGTAAAATGGTATTTCTTCCTCATTCCCACAGGACGACTTTCAATGGGAGAAAAAAAGATCAAGAGTTGATCATACCTTCTTCTTCTCCTCGAGTACTCCAACAGATAAAACAAGCCCATCACTAATCCCTTTAACACAATTAAAGGTACTGGTTAATGTCAATTCTTTAAGCAGCATTTCTCCACAAATGTAAAGAAAATGAAATAAGAGACTGATGACTCACACTTATCAGAGCCCACAGGCCTTGTACAGCTGCTGCCCATTCGAAACCAATTTTCTCATACAGAAATCCACCTAGAGTTGGTCCTATAAAGGCACTAACAACGAAAAGAAGAAAGAGTATTACATAGTGCAAAGAGAGAGAGAAAAGAAAAAGGAAGAGTTCCTTCCCAAAGGCTGCATGATGCCTCAGTCATAGGTCTTCATTAAATTGAAACTATAAGTACTAAAGAAAAAAGGTCATTCCTGGACTTAGCATTAGATATAAGGAAATAATTCTCCTGATAATGATGATGCTTAAATCTTTTAAACAAGTGTAAAATTATAACTGTTTTCTGAAAATCTGTTACCTTATACTAAAATTCTTTTTTAAAAGGTGACAGGAATTCGAAAGAATTTTTATATTATTTACATTATTCTCTCTACTATTCTCAGTATTTGTATTAAAAATAACTTAATTCTGAGAGAAGCCGTGCAGTCTGAAAGGCGGTAGATGGGAGTCGCCTAAGAGGGCTAGTGTATAAGGGGGAAGCCACGCAGTTTGGAGAGAGTCTGCCACAAAGTCTGCAGTAAGAGAGGGGAGACCCACTGGGAAACCTGCCTGGAGAACATGGTGGCACAGCTGATGAGGCTGGAATTGCAGGGACCTGCCTCACCAAGCATGGATTAGGGGGAGATGCCTGAAATGCTGAACTGTGACCAGGAATACGAAGCTGCGGACTTCTGCTTTTCTGAAAGATGGCACCTCCTACAGGCGTATTCTGAAACTGGCCTGGTTTGGCAGGGGGAGGCAGTACTAAGTGTTCTGGGGTGTTTTAAAGGGAGTAAGACATAACAGTAGAAACCTGCCATTATTCTGAATCTGTAAAAATTTTAAATAAACCACTTTTTCTTTTCTACCAAAAAAAAAAAAAATAATAACTTAATTCCGTCCATAGTAACAGAGGATATCTACATTGCCAGCATACAGTTGCCCCTCTGGTATAGTAGAGAGTTAAAGATAAATAAATTAATAAATTTAAAAAACTGAGATATGCTCCTGATAAATGAACTTAAAAATAGCATTTTTCTTTATATGTATATATATATACATACATACATATTTATTTTATTGTTGCTCAATTACAGTTGTCCCAATTTTTCCCCCATTGCTGTCCCCTGCCCTGCCCACCCCCCACCCCCACAGTCAATCCCCACCCTGTTGTCCATGTCCATGGGTCCTTTATACTTGTCATTTTTATAAGACAAAGTATATGGGGCCATTTTGATTAGGTGTTAAAACTGCTGATGTAACCAATAATCTTAGAGCCAGAGGGAGCAGGTGAAAACCCTGGTTCTGCTCTACATGAATTCTGTGCCTTTGGGCAACTTATCTGGTGTCTCAATTTCCTCATCGGTAATTTAAGGACAGTATTTTCCATCTTGCATGTGTAAATGGAATTCAATGACTACTCACCCAACTGACCACATTGCACTAAAGAGGCCTGACACGAGTGCCAGTGTACTTAATCCTTCTTCAAATCCATTTTCACTGCAAAGAGAGGCAAGAGTGTGTCTGTGATTAAAAGGGGAGCCTGTGTGATAGGAAAAAAAACCGTGTGTAATAGATACATTAAAGTAAACCAGGGATAATCTGGACAAAACCAACGGCAAGACTATTCCATTTCTAAGATAAAAAACTAACCTAATCTGAAGGAATTTTCACACAAATGTTCACTTCATGGTTTTCTAAAAACTAATTTTGTTGCATATATGAGATACAATATTAAGAATTACGACTCATTTGCACTAAATGCTCAGAAAAATATATAATTAAGAAATTCTTAAAAAGAGATGAACATGTAAAAAGAACAACAGGCAACTTTTAGGAAATGCAGGGGCAGCTCCTTATTTCTACGAGAGATGTTGAACCGGCACAGCCTAATTGCCAATACCCTTCCTGAAGTTCACTTTGAAATGAACTCCCTCAAGTTCACTTTGTATTCTACACCATCATGCCTACTAAAAAAAAAGACTGATGGCCACAAGACAAACTCCTCATGTGATATTGTGACTTGTAATAAGAAATATATGTTTGGTCTCAGTCCATTTCTGGCACAGAGCTCCTAAAGTCCTTGGAATTGCTTAACTGATGGAAAACAATATAAAAGTCTTTTGTGATATTAATAAGTTGACTTTTGGAAAACACCTGAGGATGGTGGCTGGTTGCCAAAAGAGCCATTCTTGTGATTAGAGGGTTGAAACTTTCAGTTACCCCACCTCCTCACCTCACCCCCTCACGCCCTCTACACCATCCACCTCCGGGAGAGGAGAGGGGCTGGAGGCTGAATCAGCTGTCTGTAGACAGTGATTTAATCAGCCATGCCTAAGCAATAAAACCTCCATAAACCTCTATAAAAACTCAAAAAGTCCATGAGGACAGAAACTCCTTTGTTCAGGACCTCGCCGTGTATATCACTTCATCTGGCTGTTGATTCATGCCTTTTATTATTCCTTGTTAATAAACCATAATCTAGGAAGTAAACTGGTATCTGGAGTTCAGTGAGCTACTCTAGCAACTTAATCAAACCCAAGGAGGGAATCATGGGAACATCTGATTTACAGCCAGTGAGTCAGAGGAGCAGGTGAAAGCCTGGACTTGTGACTGGCATCTAAAGTGGGGCAGTCTTGTGAGCAGAGCACTTAGCCTGTGAAATCTGATGCCGTCTCTGGGTTGTCAGCGTCAGCACTGAGTTGACTTGTAGGACACCCAGCTTATAGGAGAGAATGGCTTGGAAAAACTCCCACATATCAAAACTGGTACTAGTATGATTCTACCCAGTCACTCTATGCTCTTTCATGGACCTCTTCCATAAGGGACGGGTAATGCAGAGGCCTTTCCATTTCACTTTGGTTTTTAAAAAGTATATCTATACAGAGGCATAAACCAAGCTAAGCCTCTACCAACAACCCATCTTAGCTATTATTACGTTAATGTTACTATATATTATCACTCATATTATTGTATTATTGCACATACTATTTATATCACAATAATGTGTGACATGAAATCATAAGGATCTAGTATTATAAAAAATACCCAAAATCTCACAAAACTGAGAAATTCAGGAAAGCGCTGCTCACAGCCATTCAATATAGAGCTCTTCAAGCAATGGAAGTAACTTACTAGGCACAGCTGAGAATCTCCGGGAAAGTTGGAATCATACTCATGCCAGCAGAGATGCCATTTATGAATAATACCAGCACCAGGAGCCACAGTTGACTGCAAAGAGTTTTCGGAGGAAAAAAATTAGCATTTTCAAGGACACAAAGCTTCATGATAAGGAGGGCAGGCAGGATCCCAGAGAAGTGCCTTCCACAGATTCCAGGACTCTTGTCTTCATTACCACCTGATCCCATTTCATTCAGTGACAGCATCCTTTAGCCCCTTTTATCTGAGGGGAGGCGGCAGGGGTCAATTCATTCTGATATCTCAATGTCTTTTGTCACATACATCACATGTCTGGAGTCAATCTGCCTTACTATCACCATACAAAACCCTTTCAAAATTGGTGAAAATGCCAGTGCTAATGATGTTCCTTCAATTGCTTGGCTTTGAAATTCAGTTGACTGAAAAATGTCAAAGAAGAGAGGAGGTCAAGAGGTAAGAAAGTAATATTGGTACCATGTTGGGTGGTATGCCAATTACCTGGCTGAATCCCGCAGCCTCCCTGTGAAGTTCTGTTTGAAAATGATTTAAAAAGACAATTTAGGTGATACGGTCTCATTTCAGAGAACTGTAAAATGGGGCAAAAGGCAAGAAGCTTTGATAGGATAAAGTATAAAAAACATGGAAGAGAAAACTAGAAAATACCCGACTGGCTAGTGCTATATACTCAATGTAGTTTGGGGTGAGAAGGGCCAGGACTAGCTTGGTGTTTGGGGATCAGCAAACTGACAAGCAAGCCTGTGTTTCTGCTTAAGGACGGCATTTACAGGGACACATAAGTTACCTACGTTTCAGTTTGCTGGCTTGGCACCCGAGGCTGGAGCAGCTTCTTGGGCAAAGAAAGTTATTTCAACAGTACTGTTATTGACTCTTTTGTGTAGGTGTAAAAAACTGAGTTAAGTCATTTGCCCAAGTTTGCATAGTGAGTAAGTGGCAAAGTCAGGATGTAATCTCAGTCTAAAGGACCCTGAAATTCTTGCTCTTTCCACATCATGCTTTATTCCAGAAGTAATTTGCTCACTTTATTCAACAAATATATTAAATATGCTTTAATGAGCAGCTACTACATGCTAAGGATGATACAGAAAAATAATTTGGTCCCTGCCTTAAGGAGTAAGGAGGAGTAGCAAAAACATATTCTAAGAACTATTGACTAAAGGCAGGTAACAAAAAGCAAGTGTGCAATTGAAACACAAAGAGGGAATAAGCATATTTATCATTTGATAAGATCTTAGTTTTTTGTTTGTATCACTGCTAGCATCTAATAAGGTAAAATGCTGTCAGTCTAATAATTCAATACAGTCATAAATCAAGGTAATTATTTAAACAAGGCTCAAATTACTAAGCCATACCCATATTACACAAATTAAAAAAAAACAACAACTTTCATTGCTATTTGACCAAAAACACAGAAGAAGAAAAAATTACCTTTTAATGTGCAATACTGGGACAGGTCCTAACAGCATGTAGCACCCTGCTGTGATTAAGTTTCCAGAAACTAGAAACCATTTCCTTAGATGCTGGTAAAGAAAGGGACCAAAGAAACTCTTAAAACCCTCTATAAATAATATTTTTAAAAAGTCACTGATGAGCACAGGTCATGATATTAAAAAATCCAAATGCATTAAAGAAATAGGTACACAGTAGACACAAAAGCAACAGGATACCCCAAGAGAGGGAGCGTGCAAAAACGAGGTGACAGATTTTGGACATGATGAACTATTTCAAATACAGTAGTCCCTCTCTATATCGCGGTTCACTTATCGTGGCCTGACTATATCACAGGATTTTTAAAAATACTATATTTAATTATTTATCACGGATTTTTTGCTATATTGTGGGATTTTGTGGTACTGTATACGTATGTTGTTTAAGTTACGTAGGTTTAAGAGTGTAGAATAAATGTAAGGTTCCTACTTCACAGGGGGGTCTAGAACGTAATACCTGTGATAAGTGAGGAAATACTGTATAACAAGTTAAAAAGCAGTCACTACAAGGAAAAGGAACCACCTAGCAAGTAAAACATCTAGAAAACTTACATTATTAAAAATGTACCCAGTAAAATTGGTCCTTATAAACTACTTGAATGCAGGCTAAAAATTATAGGGGTATAATAGCTGCTCAGTTATCTAAGACTATGTCTTAAAACCAAGCTTCGAACACTGTTTAAGATACTTGCTTTTCTTAGAAATCTCCATGTAATTTAGGTCTTGATAAAATATATATGTAAATCTAATGAAGAAGGGAAATGCAATAAATAAGCAGTAAAGTCAGAGGAGCTTAAGGTTTGGTTAACAGCACTAGTTCTGTAAACTAGTTATCTGGACTGGACGGTTTTAGATCTAGTTAAAGAAGAATAGAAGGGACTTCCTATCGGGATGGCTTTAGGATAACCATTGCATATTGACACGGCCAAGCCTTTTATTCCCACAAACAAACTAAATTATCTCCCCTCAGTTTGATCAAGTCCTAACACCCCTGGGACTCTGCCCTAATTGTTAAAGTCAAAACATTTTTTTTTTTTTGCATTAAGGGAGCTTTTTCCTTTAGAAAGTCTAATCCAATAGTTTGCCAACAAGATTTCTGGTTTTCCAGATGAAGAAATTACAACTGAACCTGCTCAGGGTGATGGCAGGTTGGAAGTCACTGGAGCCTCACACTGGAACCTCTTCATCAGCTAAAAAAACTGAACATATTAGAACTTAAATGTTCTCACCTCACCCCAAAAAAGATAAATAGATGAAGTGATGGATGTATTAATTCAGTAGATGGAGGGATCCTTTCACAGTGTTTATATATAATGATTCACCATGATGTATACTTTAAGTATCTTACAACTTTGTCAGTTATAGCTCAATAAAGCTGAAGTCCAAAAAAGTGAGTGTGTCAACTCTAATCAATGGACCCCTAGAGCTCTAGAGGTACAGTTGGAAAGCCACTGGTCTAAATAGACAAAGGCAAGTCTTAAAAATAAAGTAATTAAGGGTACGTACCGGCACTTTATCGCTTAGCAGACCAAAGAGTGGTGAAGAAATGGTGTAGGATAGATCCAAACCCAGGAATACCAATCCCACATAGCCAGGTGGTAAATTAAACTGTAAAAGAAATCGTGTATTAAAGTTACACAATTATGTCATTTTAGAAATAAACATCTATTTTCTACCATTCCTTCAGCTCTTGTTTTCTACCCTCGGTCTATTAATAATACTTAGCATCCTTCCTAATTTTTGTCTTGATTTGGACAATGAATTACTTTTTCTCTAGGGGTGGGGGGAACCTAACCAGAGGTCAGACAACCTAGATTTTTTGCTTTGTAGCATTTGACATTAATCATATAATATTGGTTCTACGGATCATAGCTTTTTACATGTAAATGAATGCTTTGCAAACGTCAGTGTGCATAAAATGTTTCCTGGAGAACTTATTAAAAGAGGCTATTGGGTCCTAACCCTAGAATTTTTTTTTTCAAAAATTCTGGGAATTTACATTTCTAACAAGCAATCAGGTGATGCTTACTATCCACAAACTGAGTGCATTGGTATAAAAATCATTGATGATATTATCTATTCTACCCATCTCAAAGGGATAGTAATATCTATTTAAATAACACAGTGGTATGACATATTTTAAAAGGCTTTTCAAACAGTAAGCTACCACATAATTTTGATACTGTTACTATTACTAATATCAGAGAAGGAAAACTCTGACTCCAAAAAACCTCCGCTGCCTTGCGGCATACCTCTTCAGGGGAAAGGCTAAGGGAGTAAACCCCGACAGAAAATCCGGAGCCGGAGTCCCTAAGGCGGTTTGACGCTGTAGTCAACACCGGCAACTCCTGCAGCGCACCTGAAGCCAAGCTGTATTGACTCTGTCTTTCCCTTGGACCCTTCAGCTGCGAAGAGAGGGGGGGTCTGCTGCATGGCCAACAGCAGACCCTCCATATCACCCTGCCCAGGCTCTGTAGCTTCAGCTTCACTGGAGAGGACACTCCAGCGTCATCGCAAGATGTCGATTCAACATGGGAGGAGACAGATACCGTGTCACTCCCAAGTCGGACTGCACAGCCATTCTCCGCGGTGCAGATAGACTCTTAAGAAGCTACACCATCGTCTCTCGAGACGGACGGCTGCCTCCAACTATTACTAATATGATATAAATGCCCCCCCCTTTTTCTTATCTGAGTTGTCCTCATTTTCCTCAATTTCTTTAACTAATTTTCTTAATTAAGCCCATGATATTTATTTATGAGTCAGTATACATTTTAGCAATGCTTATGACAAATATTAACTCATGTTAAAAATTAGTCCTTTAAAGGCAGGAGCAAAATACAAAAGTATGATGTGTCCTCTTCTGACATTACAACTGGGGGGGACAGGGTGGAGCCCTCCTGCCTTAAAAGGCTGGGAGACCAGGACCAGACAGCAAATCACCAATTCAAATAACTGATAAGAAGTCAGAAGGAGAATAAAAAATTCCGTAAAGAAAAATGCATTCCTAAAAATGTCTTATAGGTAGACATGCGTGACTTGGGTTTACTAGAGAACAGTTACAAATTTTTCCCATTTTTTTATTTTTTTTTTTTTTTTTTTTTTTTTTTTTTTTTTTTTTTCAGATTTAATGTGTTTTATTGATTAAAATATTACATTTGTGCCAATTTCCCTTCCCTCTGCTCCCCTCCACCCGGTGGCCCCCTCCCTCCAGTTGTCCCCCCCTTTTAGATTATGTCCATTAGTTGTGCATACAGTTCCTCCCAACCTCTGTCTATTCCATTCCCTCCTACCATGATCCCCAATTCCTATATCATCTCCCTCCCTCTCCCCACTCCCCCTCCCTGTTGACCTCCCCCCACTATGCTTCCCTTACCCACAGTTCCTTTTCCACTCTCGTTGCCTGTTTCGTTTGCCTTTGTTTCATCTCCCTATCTTCTGTTATTTAAACCAGTCCCTTTAACTTCTCATATAACAGTGGTTTGGATCTAATGAACTCTTTCAGTTTTATTTTGTCCTGGAAACACTTTCTCTGTCCTTCTATTCTGAATGACAATTTCGCTGGATAGAGTATTCGTGGTTGTAGGTTTTGGATTTTCATTACTTTGAATATTTCTTGCCAGTTCCTTCTTGCTTGTAGGGTTTCCCTTGAGAAGTCAGCTGATAGTCTAATTGGGACCCCTTTGTACATAATTCTTTTCTTCTCTCTTGCTGCTTTTAAGATTCTCTCTTTATCTTTAATTTTTGACATTTTGATTATAATGTGTCATGGGGTGGTTCTCCCTGGGTCCAGTCTCTTGGGAACTCTCCTTGCTTCCTGGACCTGCAGGTCTATTCCCTTCCCCAAGTCTGGGAAGTTCTCCTTTATTATGTTTTCACTCAATTTTTCAAGTTCTAGTTCATCTTCCTCATTCTCTGGCAAACCAATGATTCTTATGTTGGGCCTTTTATAGCTGTCCCAGAGGTTTCTGATCGTCTCATTGTTGCTTCCTATTTCCTCTCGCTGCATTGGTTGACTGCTTCTTCCTTCTCCATATTCCAGTTTGTTGAAATGAACTCTGGATTCCTCACCATCTGTCTCGTACATGGTTTTGTTCCTTTCGTTATGAAAGTTTTTCGCTTCTTTCATATCTTTTTCCTGCTCTTTTGTGAATTCTGTAAGCCACCTGATAACAATGGCCCAGAACTGAGCCTCTGACAGGTTTCTTATCTGTTCATCTGTCAGGTTCTCTATCTGCTGCCTGGTGAGCTGCACCACCGGGATCTCTATAGTTGTCTGCCTCATTTTGACAGATGCGTTTTGTTTTCCTGGGCTGGCTGTCGGGGGCGGTGCCTGTGTACTCGTAATGACCCAGCGACCGGCGCCCTTTGGCGTCACAAGTCAGCGCCCGGCGCCTGTCTGCGACCTATTTCGCAGCCCTGTGGTGCTTTCTTTCTTTGGGGGCGGGGGTCCAAAATGGATACACACAGTTATTCCGCTAGGAGACCGGGATCCGTCCTCCCGCGCCCCTGGGCCTCACTGTTCAAGGCGATGCTGCGACTGCTCTCCCCAGCGCCCGGAGTCGCGCACCGGCAGGGGCTTGATTGGAGTCGCGCCAAGCCTCCGGGCTTTTTCGCCGCCCCGCCCCCGCCGCCGCTCCGCAGACAGCTTTGCCTTCTTTAACTCTTACCTGCCCAAATGGCACCGCTGGTTTATAACTTCATGTGTTGGGCTTCCGTGTAGCTTTATTTTCTGGAATTTCTAGTTATCCTTTGTTTTGAAGTAGTTGTATTCCTATCTGGTTGTAGAGGGAGACCTAGCGTGTCCGTCTAAGCCTCCATCTTGGCCGGAAGCTTTTTCCCATTTTTTTAGACACCACTTCTTGTGGACAGTAAAATGACTCTTAAAGAGACACACTGTTGATGTGAGTGGAATGTGTCACCATAAACATAAAATATTTTTCTTATGTTGTACTGCCTGAATGCTCATTACTGAAGCATGGTCTATTATTCTCTATACTTTGAGCCATGCATTAAAATTACAGTCTCCAAGTTTATTTTTTTGAGTAGTTTAACACCCCAAACTGTCTTTAGTGACTTCAAGAGGTATGTTTCCTTTTTTAAAATTCTAGTGCTTCACATACAGTGTGGATGCAACTGATAGATTTCTGTCTTATAGATACATTAATTCTCCAGTATAACTAACTACCAGGCTTAGTAACACACTTTATTGCATTATTAGTAATCTTTTTCAAAAACATGTAAAAACAAAATCCTATGATAACAAACTTTTAGAAGTCAATATTAATTTTCAGCACTAAAAAATCAAGAGGCTCTGGGTTTCTCTCTCCTATCCCAGATTAATATAGTCTATAGTCATTCAATTATATGCAATAGCTTAAAAAGTAAGTGAACTCAGAAGGGATCTGTTTGAGAAGAAGGACACCTCACATTACATGAGCCACTGGGTATCCCAATTCTCCACTGAAATTCAAACAGAGGAAAAGTATTCTTGTTAAGCAGCCAGGATGCTACGCAAGCTAGACCTATGATGACTCAAGTTTGGCGTTGAAAAGAAGGGGACAAATGTTGGGGCCACTTAGAGAAGGGCTTCTTTCATTTACACTGAATCAGACCCCTAGTTACAGAGACATCAGATGAAGGCACAGACCACCTTGGTGTGCAGTTCTCATTCTGCCTCCTTCTCACAGTCACTCGGAGAACTTCCCACCCAGCAGACGATTATGTCCACTTCCTACAATGCAGAGCTCTCCGGCAATCAGGCTACTCACCTTCTTCAAAACAAAGAGAGACAGAGTAGAATCAAGGAAGCCAAAACACGCACTGAATGAGCTGATGATCAAGGATATGAAGGTGACCTTGGGTAAACTGATGAGTTTCCAGAATGAGTTCTCACCTGGATCAGACTCTTTGGGGTAAAAATGAAGAAAGAAATTAGAGTAATTAAAATCACTCAGCTATCATTCAACCTATTTTGAAAATAAAATTGGCAAGGCAATCATTATCTGGTAATCAAAATAACTGCACCTCTGAGTTGGCCCAAAACTGCTTATCACCTATATTTGTAGAACTGATTCAAATCTAGAGGCCACATTCAGTTTTCCTAAAAATAATGTCTCAGGTTCAAAAAAATGTCAGCCAGAATCAGAGTATTAGGAGAAGAAGGGGTCATAGGTTATAGGCTATAACCGAGAAGCATGTGTGGCCTTCCCCAGACGGAATTAAGAATTTGTAAGGTTTAATTTGGTGCATAGGAAAAGCCAGGTGCTTTATCAGAGATCAAGGTGTGTATGCTGAGGAGATGTCTGAGTTCATCAAAGAACACAAGACAATTTTTTTTCCTGTTAGCAAAGAAAACACTGGATTGAAAGGGGTGCTACTGAATCATGTGTAAAGTACACTTGACATTCAAGGTCAGTTGAGCGCCAAGCTCTCTTCCCACCACTCCCTCAGCTACTTCATTCTTCCCAGCACAAGCCATGGTTGTTTCCAAGCTTCTGGTCAGATTCTATGATTCATTTTTCTTCTGCTAATTTTTCAAATTCTATTCACTTCATAAAGTCTGGCTCTGGCCCTAATTATTCCACAAATTTTACCTTTCTCTGGTTTCCTGCTGCAGTTCAGGTCTATACCATAAATTGTATTGTATTCTATTTTTAATTTAATCTTTATTGTATTTTTTCCATTACCAATTAGTTTCCTTGTAGCCCCACTCTCAGCAATCACCACACTGTTGCCCATGTCATGTCCGAGTCCTTTTTTCTTTATGCTTAATCCCTCCACCTCCTAACCCTACCCCCTACCCCCTACCCCCACCCCTGCCACCAGCCCTGCTCTCCATCCATGAGTCTGTCTCTGTTTTGCTTGTCAGATCAGTTTGTTCATTAGATTCTACATATGAGTGAAATCACGTGGTATTTGTCTTTCTCTGACTGGCTAATTTCACTTAGCATAACGTTCTCCAGGTCCCTTCATGCTGTCGCAAAGGGTAAAATTTTCTTCTTTTTTACAGCTGAGTAGAATTCTGTTTATACCATATATTTTAGCCCTTAAGCTGTATTTCATTTTACATTGTTTACTATTGTTTGATGGCTTTCCTAGCTTTCAATTAATTTACTAAACAAAATCTTTGCTGAGCTATGTACCACACTAAATGCTGGACAGAGGTAAAGAGGACCAACTTAGACCTTGTCTTCAGAGAGAAGTGGAGGAAGGTAGGCTGGAGCTAGGAGGGTACGTACCTACTGGAGCATAAGAGCATTTTCTTAAAACAAACACAACAACAAGAACCATTACATAGAAAATGCTTTCCAAAAGCAATATGTCAGTTGATGCCTAAAAGACAAGTTTGAGTGAGCAAGCAAAGAGGAGGAAAGAATAATCCAGCATGTTGTTCCAGGAATGGCACATACCAAGACTCAGAAGTGAGGAAAACCTATTCTGTGTTTGAGGAAATGAAAGAAGAGAAAGTTGGAGGAGATTGGGGTCAGGGGTATCTATGCAGTGGGGAGAGATCATACTGTAGGAGAATGCAGAGATATGATTATGCAAGACTTTGGAAAGTATGCTATGAAACCTGAGAAGTCCTAGGACTTTCGAACAAGGTGTGACACTCAGATCTGTGGTTTAAAGAGACCTCTCTGGCAGTGTGGAGAATGGAAACAGGCACCAATTAGGAGCCTTTCGCAGTAGCCGAGGCCACAGGTGATGCTGGCCGAGTCTGGGCAAGGAAGGTCTTTGAGAGCCAGGCTCAGCACTAGCACCCACCACGGTTCATTACTCAATCAATTCTTGTTGAATAAGGACCCACTACGGAGCAAAGTACAAAAAAGCACAAAGAGGGCTTCAACTATTTTAAGTGCCACATTTGGACTTTGTCAGATATGGGGGGGGGGTAAAGTTAAACTGTGGTGTTCATTTCTCAATTATCAGCCGATTTTTCAACCAAATCCGAACACAGCCCAGGACATTCAACTTACAGGAGGTGTGTAGTCAGACTAAAAAGAGGTCAAGCACCATCGTGTGGCTCAGTGTGGTAGTGTCAACAGGGAGACTGCCGTGGGTTTTGAATTGTACATTAAAGATGTGTATTGGTCACCTTTAAGATATAAATTATACAAGATCAACTTTAATCAGTTACACTTATTGTGCATATAAAAGGCATGATGGATTTATGGTATAAGACAAACTGTTCTGGCATAAATGGTTCTCTTCTCTAAATCCAAAGGGTGAAAAGGGGTTATCCAAATAGTAAGAATGTCCCTGAAAACAAACATATAATGAGTTTAATTAAGCTGTTGAAGAAGCTCACATAATGATAACGTAGGGTGATACCTGCTTCAAGAGACATACAGCAGAATCATCTGGGAAGCCTGTCCAAGCGACTTGGGCACTCTCTCTGCGCCTCCTGCTTCTGATACAGTCTTCTTAGAAGGACATGCCTGCTCGACAATGCCCACTACAGGGAGCTACTGGTAGAGATGGGAAAGTGGGGTACCCCTCAGGTGTGTGGGGGCAGAAAAAATACTGAACACTGTGGTACCAGTTACTGAGCATTTAGTACAATGATTGAGAAGGTTCAGGAAAACTTCCCCAAAGAGGTAACATGAATTAAGTTCTAAAGGATAAATAAGGGGGTGGGGGTAGCATGGGAGATACACTCCAGCTCATGTGACACCCCCTGCTGAAATCTAACAGCTCTTAGTGGCTTCTAGGATAAAATTCACATTTTATAGATTTAGGGGTTTTTTAATAAGAGCGCAGACATGTCCATGATGGTGTTTTAGAAATACTTTTTTGGAGCAGCACAGAAGAGGGGACTTGGTGAATAGATATAAGAGGTGAAGGAGAGGGTGGGATTATAAACTGACTCTTAGTCACCCATAGCTGAAGTCATATTGTCTGTGGGTCTAGAAGCAGATAAATGAGTGGAGTAGAATACAAAGTTGTGCCGAAGTCCTCAAAATAAAATATTTAATTTTCTAGCTTCTATCTATAAGCGCTCCTAAAACAATCATTTTAAAAAGCACTCCATAGGACCTGGCTGATGTGGCTCAGTGGATTGAGTGCCGGCCTGTGAGTTGAAAGGTGGCCGATTCGATTCCTAATCAGGGCTCATGCCTGGGTTGCAATCCAAGTGTCCAGTTGGGGGCGTGTGAGAGGCAACGGATTGATGTATCTCTAGCACATTGATGTTTCTCTCCCTCCCTTCCCCTCTCTCTAAAAATAAATAAACAAAATCTTTTTTTTTTAAAGCACTCTTTAATGGCAATATTTACAGCTGTAACATAATCAATCTTAGAGATTTTTATAGCATTTTTTTCCATTCAATCTAACTAAAAGATTCTTCTGCAGATAAACAGCAGGTTTGCCAAACAACTTTGTTTATAAAAATATAGCTAGTTGGGACTTTGTTGAATAAAGATGCAGAGAAATTTTAAATGAGAAATAACAAAATTGAAGAGAAATAAGTACCAAGCAACTAAGCTGGTGGCCATTAGAGGGGGCTGCCAAAGACACCAAGATGTGGGGATAAGGGGAGAAAATAAGGAGGGCAGGACGGGACTCATGGAGTAACAGATGTTGGGACCAGCCCAGCACCTAATCACATAAGTTCTCAATACCATGTCCTACCTAACGAGTAAGCAAAGTATTTTTTCCTTACATGGTGTGGTCACGGGTAACAAAACTCTCTCCCCTGCTGCATGAGAATCTGACTTGGTGTCAGTTGCTTAGTTATCGGCCAAGTGTACATCTGTGACCCGGTCTGAGCATGGCCCAGGATGCTGGTGTGCAGACACCACCCTTGTTGCAGTGTCACTGGTGTTAGAGGACAGGCCCTACCCTGTGTTTCAGGGTGAGGGTGCCTCTCTGGCAACGGTCTCTAGCTGTCTCTTCTCCAGCTCTCAAGTTAATTCTAGCTCCATCCCCCTAGTAATCTGATAAGGGTAAAATGCCAACTTTGTTACTAGGCAATGTTGCTCATAAGAAAAGTGACCTTTGCCTGGTAAATCTGAACAAAGGGAGCTATAAACCATAAATACCTGGTGAGATACTTGTGCCTCCCTGAGTGTGATTATAGAGACCCTGAAAGCTGTGCCCATGCAGTTGTTACAGGACAGGTTAACTCCTACAGGGCATGAAGCTCTGCAGCCAGGATGACTCCCATTACTGCCTGCTGTGGCCCCATGTCCTCCCACCCGGGCTGTGCTGCACAGACCATTGGGAAGGAAGGGGTGGCCTTGCTCTTCTGTCTTTACAGCCTTCTAAGAAGATGGAGCCATGTGTGGTGCACGGTAACTTGTCATTATGAATATTTAAGTCCACAATGACCTTTGGGGGGCACTGTTTATGGTGAAGTTTTATGATCAGAATCTAAATATTTGCTAGTTCTAAAGGTCGGAAAAAATTCTGATATATAGAAATGTATATAAACTGATTGCCTAAAGGATATTTTTGAAAATAGAATTAGTTATTTCAGGGTGCTTGAAAAATCTATTACTGATTATATAAAATAAAAGTGAGAGTATGTTAAATTGGTCTCCTACAGAGGCATACAAATACTTAAACTTAAGGTTCTTAAAATGAGTAATAAATGTTGTCTTACCATAATTAGGTAAAATATACATGTTGAGTGGTACCATCAGCAAAATTATGCATCCCAGAAAAATAAAAGGCACCTCATAGCCAAAGGATTGATACAAGAAGCCACCTAAAGGAGGCCCTAGCACTAGTCCCAGTCCAGAAAAAATCTCAAGACTTCCCTAAAAATGGGGAAACAAACAAACAAAAAAATGAGTTAATATACTTTGTTTGAAAAATTAACAAATAAATATTTAATGGTCACTATTTGAAAAAATTCTATCCACTTCAAAATACACATACACACATACACATGCAAGTTCAAGACAGACCCCAAATTTAAATATATATATTGATATCATAAAAATACTAAAAATAAAATATGGGAGTTCTTTCATTCTTTAACCTTCATGGTAGGGAAGGTTTTCTAATTACGTCAGAAAACACAAAAGAAAGGGGTGATAAATCTGATTACATAAAAATGGGAAAAACTATGCATGGCAAAACACATCAAAAGACCAAGAATAGAGAAAAAAATACTGACTAAGGACTCATTTCCCAAATATAGTAAGAAAGTTACTACTACTCAGTGAGAAAAGAAAAAAGAACAAAACAACCTAATTAGGAAAATGGTCAAATGCTATAAAGAGACTGTTGACACACAACATGGAAAAAGCAGTTCACCTTTACTTTTCAAAGAAATGAACAACTGAAAGGACAGGATACCAATGTTTGCCTATCACCTGTCAAAGTCTCTCTACTTTCAAGAATTTGAGGAAAGAAGCACCCTCGGACATTGCTGGCGAGGGAATACCAGAGGGCCATTTGGCAAATCCATCATTACAAATGCACACATTCTCTGACCAAGAATGCCACTTCTGGGAATTAAATTTACAGGTGGAGCCATAAAGATGTGATACAGTCTATGTACAAGTTTATGTCTGTAGCACTATTTGCAACGGCAAAAGATTAAAACAATCTAAATATTCATCAAATTAAATAAACTAGGTTACAGCCATACATACAGTGAAGTACCATAGAACCATTAAAGAGAAGCGAAGAGTAAGGAACTTTCTAGACATAGAAAGATTTCCAATATAAGTCAATATTCGTGGTTTAGTAAGAGAGAGTATGCTATCATTAGTGCAGAGAAAATGGAGGGAATCACATTATCTCCCTGTGTGTGTGTGTGTGTGTGTGTGTGTGTGTACATAAATACATGGAATCCCTTGGGAATTATCCTGTAATGTCTGTTGCCTTCTGGGAGAGCAATGCTGGACTGGGTACCTGGACAACAGGTGTATCTATGAGGGCGGAGTAATAGTAATACATAGAATATATTCACTATATCTTATATTTCCTTTTGTAACTTTTGAATTTTGTACCATATAAAATTCTTTTGTTAAAGTTAAAAGAAATAAAACGGTGCTATGGAAAAATAGTTAGCTATTGCAGAAGTCTTACAGAAGTTGCCCCATTTTAAATCAATCTAGTTTGGAGGCTTTAAAGAGACCCGTGGCTTGCAACCTGACATCCTCAGACCTCACAAAGACCATTAATAACTTTCAACATTTCATAAAGAATACAGGAATTCTACATTCCATCACGATAATGTTATCTGGATCAACTACTATGTTAGGTAGTTATCTTTTGGCTACAATTTTATATAGAAAGTTGGTATGCTAATACTGTTTTCTCCTGGTGATCAGAAAATCCAAAGAACTGTTGGATCACAGGAATTTCTTAGGCAGCATTTTTCAGAGTGTCCCACAAAACACTAGTTCTTTAAGAACCAAAAAGTTGTTGCATGGTCAGACTGAGTTGTAGAACATTAAATAAACTATTTCTACTATAGAATGTCTTAGTCTTAACACACTCCATATGTACACTCCAAACATGTTTAGCAACGAGACCTTGTTTTACAGAGCATGTCAACAGACTGGTCTCCTGAATTCTTTTTGAGAAATACATTCCTGGGAAATGTAAACAAGAGACCTGTCACAATGGTCATGACTGCATGCCTAATGGCTATAGGATAAGCTTATTATAAAATGAGACTATCCGGCCATATATTTATAAAATAAAAAGTAGGAAGGACTATCTACACAGCAAATAGTTTGTTTAATGGTCAAACTTTTTAATGTAGTATTAATATGGATAAATGAGGTAGTCCTTGATACTAAGCTGATTATACCTGAGGCCTAGAGGACAATTATATGCTCTGAGGTGACATTTGGTCTCTGGACAGACCCAGGTTCTTCAGATATGCATGGGTCCAAGAAGGGAGCTATGAGAAAGTCTGCCTTGCATCAGAGAGGCAGAAGCCAGGGGCTGGGACAGGAATCTGGCATGTCACTAATAGCCGTCTAAGCACCTAGGCAATATAGGAGAAGTACATCCATACCAGTGTGTGGGTTCTTATTGCAAAATAAGGGGGTACTCCACAGACAGGCAGCACAGAAGCACTTATGAATTTCAAGATTGTCTTTAAGGTCTCTCCCGTGAATCTGGGAAAAGTGAAGGAAGGACTCCAGTACAAATCAAGTGGCCACGAGAGATAACCCTTTTCTAAAGCAGAGAGACACTTCAGGCAGCCAAGCTCCAGTCTCGGCTACAGAGTGACAGCAAAATAGTACTAGGAAGGTATTTAAAAAAAAAGTGATAAAAAGAATATTTGGCTTGGACCACATTTATCTGTCAAACTGCCCATTCAGGGGATTCTAAACCCAAGAACAGACCTAAGTAAGACTAATGATACCGTTTTTGATAACTTGCTCTTGGAAGTACAAACACACTGTTTAAAAAGCAGGTGTAGTAGGATGGACTGCAGCTTTAACTTGGAAGGTAAAATAAATATTTTAGCTTGCACTAAAAACAAAATAGGAAAACATTTATAGGATACATACCAGTATTGTAGCCACATTATTTGGGAAAGTCTTTGCGAGGATAGAAAAAGATGCAGTTATTGCTGCAGCAAAGCTTATTGCATCTGTTATTCTCACGAGAAAACACAGAGCAATAAATATCGGTCCTCCTGGAACCTGATCCAATACACTGAAAGAATAAGACAAGCAAAGCTGGTTTTTATTCTTTTACCTTTTCACTGTATTCACTGCAAAGAGCAGTAGTACCTCACCCATACCGAAACGTGACTTACCCAAAGAGCACTGTAACTCCTCCTGAGACAAACACTCCTGCTATGAACATAAATTTTGCTCCAATATGTACAAGCTATAATAAATGTCAAAAAGAGTAGTAAATTTATGACTGCTACCAGTCTGTACTGACATAAACAAATCCAAAATATACAACCTTGGAAAGATATGAACAGTTACCATAATTAATATTTATTTATTTTTTAATTAATTTTATTGTATTTTTCCATTACCATTTAGTCCCCTTATATTCCCCTCCCCCCTGAAATCACCACACTGTTGTCCATGTTCATGAATTCTTTTTCTGTTTTGCTCAGTCCCTCCACCCTCTACCCTCCCCTCCCACTATAATCATTATTTAATAGCATAAAAATATATGTTTCTTAAAACATGAAAGAAGTTAAAAATCAATCAGCCATAAGAATGGAACTGTCAACATTGGCACAATTCATAAGGTATAATGGTTTCTGTATCAACAGAAATTCTAAACTAATAAATTAGAATAACTCATTATACAATTTTTTTAAATTAAAATGTTCATATGAACTGTAATACTTACATATTTTCCAAATAACAAAGAGGCTATCAATTCAAACAAAGCATAACATCCAAAGATCATACCAATAACTGTATTGCTGGCTCCTTTCTTTTCAGCCTTTAAAGAAATTGAAAAGGAAGCAAGTTTGAAAGACAAATTAGCATAAATGTAGAAAAACGGAGCTATTAGATAAGAGAATCATCTTCTTGTAACCTTTATTTGTGTAGCAATTTCAAAAATTATTATTCTATATAAACAGAATGGTCAAGTAAGGGAAACTACCAAAATCTAGTCTTTAACATGAAAATAATTCACTCACCATGCTCATAATGGATCATTAGCTTTATGATCTTAAGGAAGAACAAAGTTGAAGGCATCATACTTCTTAATTTTGAAAATAAATTTAAAAACTACAGTAATTAGCTCTGGCTGGCGTGGCTCAGGTGGTTGAGCGTTGTCCTACAAACCAAAAGGTTGCCAGTTTGATTCCTGGTTAGAGCACATGCCTGGGCTGCAGGCCAGGTCCCCAGCTGGGGGCGTGGGTGAGGCAATTGATAGATGTTTCTCTATTACATCAATGTTTTTTTCCTTTCTCCCTCTCTTCCCCTCTCTCTATGAAATAAATAAAATCTTTAAAAAATAAAATAAAAACTACAGTAATTAAAACTGTATGACCCTGGCATATAGACAGGCAGATCAATGGAGCAGAATAGAGAGCCCAGAAGAAAACGCACACATATGGCTCATCGATGTTCCACAAAAGTAACAAGGACACATGATGGGGAAAAGACAGTGTCTTTAAGAACTGATGATGTTAAAACTGAATATTCACATGAAACAGAATTAACTTGTATTTTACAGTATTCACAAAATCAACTCAAAACAAAGGGGAGACTTAAACATATGACCAGAAACCAATAAACTCCTCGAAGAAAACATAAAGAAGGTACTTCCTGATGTTGGTTTTGGCAACAACCTTTTGGATTTAACACCAAAAGCACAAACAAAACTAAAAGTAGATAACTGAGACTACATCAAACTAAATAGCTTTTCTCACAGCAAAGGAAACAACTAACAGCATGAAAAGGCAACCTACAGAATGGGAGACAATATTTGCAAACTATCTACTAGATAAGAGGTTAATATCCAAAATATAAGAATCTCTTAAACTCAATAACAAAAAGAAAGAAAAAAACCAAAAAAAAAAAAAATTGATTAAAAATGAGGCAAAGAACTTGAATAGAGATTTATCCAAAGAAGATATACAAATGGACAAGTATGTGAAAAGGTACTCAAGATCACTAATCATCAGGAAAATGCAGATCAAAATCACAATAAGACATCATATAGACTTGTTAAGATGACTATTACTTAAAATACAAAAGATAAGTGTTAGTGAGGATGTGAAGGAATTAGAACCCTTATAATAGTGTTGGTGGGAATGAAGAATAGTGCAACCACTATAGAAAACAGAAGAAAAAAAAACATTAAAAATAAAACCATATAATTCAGCTACCCCCTCTTCTGAGCATATAACCAAAAAAAAAAAAAAAAAATTGAAAGCAGTGTCTGGAAAAAATACTTGTAGTCCCATGTTGTCTGCAGCATTATTCAGAACAGATAAGATATGGAAAGAACCCAGAACTCTATCAACAGATGAATGGATAAAGAAAATGTGGTATATACATACAGTGGTGTATCACTAAGCTTTAAAAAAGAAGGAAATCCTGGTATTTTCAACAACATGGATAAACCTTGAGGAAATTATGTTAAGTGAAATAAGCCAGGTACAGGAGAACAAATATTACATGATTCCACTTATATGAAGTATCTAAGACAGTCAGAAGCAGAAAACGGTGGCTGTCAGGGCCTTCAGGAAGAGGAAAGTAGGGAATTATTTTTCACTGAGTGTGAAGTTTCTGTTAAGCAAGATGAGGTCATGTTATGTTGTTATTACAAAAAATAAAAAATAGGAGAAAAAGAAGGAGGAGGAGGAGGAAAGGGAGAAGGAGAAGAAGAAGAGAAAGAAAAAGAAGGAGAAGAAGAAGAAAAAAAAAATCCACAAAAGAACACACGGAAATTTTTGTAGGGAATGGATATGTTTAGCATCTTGATTGTGGTGATAGCATCACAGGTATGTGTATATGTCCAAACTCATCAAGATGGATAAATTCAATGTGTGCAACTTTTTGTATATTGATCATACCTCAATAAAGCCTCCCACCCACCCAAAATTAGCTTCAGCTGGCAAAAAAATCAGAATTAGAGAATATAAGAAAGTATAAACAAAAGCAAAAAATCTTAGCTGAGGAAAATTGCGCTCTACTTCACCCATGGAACTGAGCAAACAGCTGATCTTGACATACTCCCTTTATGCTATCTGCAAAATAATAGAAAATATATAGATCAGTCTCTGCCCCTAGTTCCTGGCACAGAACTCCTTTCGTCGTCGTCGGCAGCCGTCCGTCTCGAGAAACGATGGCGTAGCTTCTTGAGTGTCTATCTGCACCGCCGAGAATGGCTGTGCAGTCCGATTCGGGAGTGACAATCCCTGCCGTACTTGGTACAGGTGAAGGCAGATGGCTGTTGTTGCTGCTGCTGACGCTGCTTCCGCCTCGATCTTTTCTGGACCGCCTCCTCCTTGCGCGCAGCCTCCGCGCGTGACGTACCTTGTCTGACCGCGAGCCTCCAGGCTAGGCGGTCGTCTGCTTGAACTTCCCATGTGTTGAGATTGATGGAGCATTGTGTCATGTCCTTTTTGCAGATGTCTTTGAACCGCAGTTTTGGGCGCCCTGTCATCCTCTTGCCTTCTGCTAGCTCGCCGTAGAGGAGGTCTTTGGGGATACGGCCTGCATCCATTCTTTTGACATGGCCGAGCCACCTGAGGCGTCTCTCGCTAAGAACTGCATGCAAACTGCTCATATTGGCTCGCTTCAGCACCTCGGTGTTGGGGACCTTATCCTGCCAGGCGACATGCAGGACGCGTCGCAGGCACCTCATGTGGAAGCTGTTGAGTTTCCTTTCGTGCCTTGCGTAGGTGGTCCACGTCTCGCTGCCACAGAGGAGAGTGCTGAGTACGCAGGCTTGGTAGATGCGCAGTCTGGTTTTCTCAGTGAGGCTGGAATTGTTCCACGCTCGCCGGTTCAGTCTGGCCATAACTGTGGCTGCCCTGGCGATTCTCCGGTTGACCTCCAGGTCGACTGACAGAGAGCTCGAGATGGTGGACCCGAGGTAAGTGAAGTCGTTGACAACCTCCAGGGTGTATCCGTCGATGGTGATGCATGGGGGAGTCCCCGTGCCTTGAGCCATAACATTCGTCTTCGTCAGGCTGATGGCTAGTCCGAACTCCTTGCATGCGTGGGAAAGGCAAGTGACTAGCTGCTGGAGTCCCTCTTCGGAGTGTACAGAACTCCTATAAACCTTGTAATTTTCTAAGTGATAAGAGCATTAGGAGCATCTTTTGTTCTAATATTTGGTTTTTGATCCTGGTTCCTGACACTGAGCTCCTAACTTTCTTAAAATTTCCTGGGTGACAGAAATGTCTTTTTTTCTAATGAGCACCCCCCATCACCACCCAAAACACTAACCCGTGATTAGAAGCCCTTCCCCCCTATTCTCTAGAGAGGGGCTAGAAATTGAGTCAATGATTGATCATGCAACATGATGAAGCCTCTATTAGGATCCCTAAGGTTTGGAGAGCTTCCAGGTTGGTGAATACACAGAAGTGTCCAGAGATAAGCGTGCCCAGACAAGGCATGAGAGCTCCGCATGCCCCTTCCCACACACCTTATCCTACCCATCTCTTCCACCAGGATATTACCTATATACTTCATAAGATCCTTTCATAATAAACCAGTAAACATAAGTATTTCCCTTAGTTCTGGGAGCCACTCTAGCAACAATCAAATCCAAGGGGATAAGGAGGTCATGCAAACCCCCAACTTGTAATCCAGTCAGAAAGAAGTAGTGCAGTACCTAGGGACCCACTACTTGTGTTGGCATGTCTTATGGAACTGGGCCCTTAACCTGTGGGGTCTGTCAGAATCAAAGCGAATTGTAGGACACCCAGCTGGCATTACAGAGAATTGCTTGGTGTGGGAAAAAGCCCACGTCTGGTGTCGAAGTGTGTGAGTGTGGTAGTAGTGTGACAGTAAAGGAGACACACACAGGAGGTAAAGTTTTTCCTATTCAGTGTCACATTTACTTACTGGATTGAACTCCACTAAAGACAAAAAAAATTCTGCCAGTCAAAAATCTCAGGAATAGGAAGTTCCTTGAGCTGGCACATGAGTCATACCAAGACCCAGTCTAGTTCTCTGTTTCTGATATTAATACCAACTACATGAAGTTTGGAGAAGCCAAAGTTTTTTTCCTGACATCATCAACACAGATAAAAGATGTCTCCCCAACATTCTATGTTCTCTTGAAACACCTAGAGTAGTGTATCATCCATGAATATAACACTTAATATTTATAGCCTATTCTATCAGTGAGTTCCTAAATTTGCTACAATAGAGTATTTACTCTAAATCCACTTCTTTTGAACTTCAAATGATACTATTAGTTGTGATATACAACTGAATTCACATGCAAAAATAGAAGGCTTGTTTTCAAACCCTGGAAAGATGGTAGAGCCCCTCCATTACTAATAATCACATGAGATAATGGTGTGGAGAAAAGAAAGGTCTTATTACAAAAGATACCTCTGATTGCATCCTAGCAAAAGGTTATGCTGTATATAGACTGCAAAATGAATCAACATTTCTACTACAGAAAGTCAGGTAGTGTTATGAGTAGAACTGTGTGCCTCAAATGTCATATGTTTAAGTCCTAACTCCCAGGACCAAAGAATGTGACTTATTTGGAGATAGAAACTTTATAGGGGGGCAATCAAGTTAAAATCAGGTCAGTGAGTTGGCTCTAATTTGCAATAACTTGTATATTTACAAAAAGGGGGAATTTGGAAACAGAGACACTCATAAAGGGAAGACCACGTGAAGAGACCCAGCCAAGGAGAGAGTCCTGGAATAGATCCTTCCCTCACAGCCCTCAGAAAGAAGCAACCCAGCCCACACTTTGATCCTGGACTTGTAGTCCCCAGAACCGTGACACAGTAAGTTTCTGATGTTCAAGCCACCCAGTTTGTGGTACTTTGTTATGACAACTCTAGCAAACTAACACAGGTGTCTCAAAGGGAAGGTATTACCAGAGGAGTCAATGAAGATGTAGAAAGAACATTCATTGGCCAAGTTACATTATCCATGTTTTTTGCTTAATAGTTCTAGTATTTAATTCTGGAGTCTGGAAGAAAATATATAACGGCTATAACAGCTAACATTTATTGGACCTGTACTATGAGCCAACATCTCTATTAAGTGCTGCTTTACATGGCATTTAAGAACAATTAAGGGATGTATTTTTTTAGCTCCATTTTAGAGATGAGAACACAGACTTCAAAGTTTCCAGTCACTGATGCCACAAGAGTTTCCATCTTGTGGAAACAGAATGGTGACAGGATGTCCTAGAACCACATACCACAGCAGCAGCTGAATACCGCTTTTAGAGCGTAGATCCTGCCTCACATTCGGGAAGCAAGAACACTGCTGAACACAATTCTTGGTTCACATGCAATCCGCTGAAAAAGGAGGAGGGTGCCAGAAAAAGGACAAGTAGAAACATGAATCTTGCACCAGAATTTAAGAAAGGCTCTTTTTCCTTTACCTAATTAGCTCTAGCTAATAGGAAGGATGACAGAGCACACACAGGAGGAAGGGTAAGTTCTGCCAGGCATTAGGCTTCTATAAGAAATGAAAAGGAAGAAGAGTCTACTCTTCATATCTCTATGCCTTTTAAAGGTAGAATGCTCTCTCCCTTGCTCCTGTCTTCTTTCCTTCAGCCTTCACTTCTGTAAGCAAAACAAAAAAACTAAGTCAAAAACTTAAGAAATGCACATACACACAGCCTGGTTTTCCTTTGCCTATATTCCACTAAAAAGAAATTAACACTAGTTGTCCTCACTGAGTTCCAGCTGAGCTGGGAAAGGCCCTTCTAAGTGGGTCGGTCCACCTACTCCAGTCTTCTGCATCTTAATTCCACGGGCTCCCAGCCACATTATTTTTTCCCAAATCCAAATCTGACCAGGCTATCCTGTCTTGCTCAAGCACCTCTGATGACATCTCATTGACTAAATCTTTGGCATGCATAGAAGGACCCTTGCCTTCTCATTCCAGCCTGCCTCTTCAGATCCTCTGCCTCCTATCAGACCTCACTCCAGCCCAGGCCCAAGCCTCACCAAGTAGTCTTCTGCTCCCCAAGAATATGCAATGTACTTTGCTAATCCTGTGACTATCTCAGGCTGTTTCCTAGAACACCCCTGCCTCTGTTGTCCACCTGGGGACCTATCATTTCTCAAGATCTGATCCCATGAAGTCCCTTTCAGTACCACCCCTTCTCGACCTGCCCTCCCTACCTGCCATCTGCATCCATGGGAAAATTAACCAATTCTTCTTCTAGAGTCTCAACATTTTGGACATCCTTTTCTTAAAAGATGGCCAAATACTCTGCAACTTTTTTTTCATGTTTTTTCTTTAATACCCAATGGACAGACAAGAGAGGGACATTTTCCTGATCTTTTTTTCTGACCTAGCATCCAAAGCCTAGCACACTTGAGAGTGGGAAGTCATTAAGCCTCCTACTCCCATTCAGTGAACAGAACTGGATTGGGCCATGCACTTTTCTGAGTCTGTTTCTTCATTTACCACATGATGAGATTCTTACTATTCTGCCTCTCTTATGGAGTAGCTGCAGAGACCAACTGGGATAACTGGGAAAGTACACTGGAAACGAAACATCACTGTATGGGTAGAGCTGTATTGTTCTTTAGCAGGGAAGCCATTTTTATCCTCTTTTGTTGTACAATGAATGAAGGCCTCATTTTATCAAAGCAGTTAGGGGGCTGAGAGGGGCCAGCACACTGAGGCTTTGGCAAAGAACAGGAAGTAAAACACATGGGCCTGTTATCTCCCCTCAGCTAACCCAGTTCCATTCCTTTCACACTATGTTCTGTCAACCTCCAGATTCCACGGGTTTTTTCCTTTTGAGACTGTGCTGTTACCTGTAGACCCTAACACCATATAAAAGGTTATGGTTAGAGGAAACTAGTCGAGATTAATCAGAATTCTTCCTTGGCACAAACACTGCCTCTCAATTCCACAAGAAATTCAAGTCAGGAAAGGGAACTTAGTGGACTATGGCTTCCTTTACTGTCTGAACATGGACTGTTTGCAGTAACATTAAAATCTCTGTTATTCAGTGCAGCTCTTTTTTTTTTCCAATAGCAGTAACCACATAAAGGTTAATCAAACTACAAAGTAAGCAAAGGTCAATTATAGTTAGATGAGTTATGTCCCAGGGTGATGTTCTCTTTCACTGGACCTTTTTCTGGTACCAAATATCCTGTAAGAAGTCTTCTGTTTGCTGAAGTTCTATACATCATCTTTACTACATGCGCATCTTTACATTTTACATATGGTAGAAGTAAATGATTCAAAAAGACTTTTAGGAATTAAGAGTTCATAAGGATGTAAAAATGTCTCACCTCCTTGGGGAAAAAGGGTCCAAGGATAGAATAGAACATCATAGAGCCTAAGTTAATGGAAGCTGCTGATATCAGTACAAAAAGCTGATCTCTCGAAAAACGGTTGGGTGTTTCTCTTGCACTTTCTGAAGGGCCATCACCTTAAATGCAAACACATTGCAATTACAGGCATGTCATTGGAACTACGGATCCAAGTACACAAATGTCACTTCTATGCACACACTATGCATTCTGACGATAACATTTACTGAGCTAAGGGCCATTTTCAATATAGCACATATGATCAAATGCAACACAATCCTTGTACATCACTGCAATTTTGAAAATGTATTCCTTTCATTGACATAGTATTCCCTATTAGAATTTCAGTGCAGAATTTATCAAATCATCTTCTCTGTTTTGCCTTCACCATAAGGCCTCTTTCACCTTGAATAAATTCAAGGATGAGGTTACAGGGTGCTGTCCAAGGGGTACTGCTCTCTGAAATATAATGTCATTTCTCAAGTTCCTAGCTTCATCTGCTACATGAACTCAATAATGTTATGGGCACGTCATGTTAGCTGTTTATTAAGCATCTAGGGCGGCACACAAGTTAAGTGAAGCGTAAAGAGAAAAACAAACTAAAGCATTCAAATGGTGGATTAATACTTACAATGGTATGCTCCTGGAAAGACAAGTCCCACAAACCCGTAAATCACTATTTTTTTTTTAAAGACACTAATTACAGGCCTTTTGTATCAATTAATTTAATACTTATTCCAAGGGCTAAATTTTCATTTAACTTAAAGACACCAGGTCAATTACTCAGTTTCAAACATCCAGCAAATCTATCAGTCACTTTTAAATTAAATGGTTTGGAGACATAAAGAAATCTAAGTAAGAAAAACATGTTAGGTTTGCTCGGTTTTTCAGTTTCTCATGACAGTGCAGGTGAAAAAAATCTGTGCAACATGAGGAAGTCAAGAATCTTTGTAAAACGTTCGTAGGTTAGAAAGGGAACTGAAGAAAGTTAAAAGTGGGGGACAACAGTGGGACCACCAAATGTACTGCGTTCCCTCTGTCTAACGGCATGCTTATTAGAATGCATTCTTACACACAGTGCTTAAAAGCAGAGCTAAAGAAAGTGGAGACCGCACCAACCCCAGTCCCCGAACGTGGTTCGTGTTCGCTGACCGCTGACCCAAACCCCACAGTCAGGCCCCAGTTTTTTCGACTCAGAAACAAAACAAGCTAATTCAATCGTTGATAAAGAGACAGAAACCAAGCCATCACGGCACGTTCGGCAGCGCCGCTCTCTCTGTTACCTCCTGAGGCACATGGGCCCTCGGGGTCCCCGGGCGCGTCCATGAGCGGCGCGTGGATTCCGGAGCCACTGCTCCCGGGTTGTTGCCGGTGTGCTGACACTCCGACTCCGGCTCCAACGAGAGGACTAGCGGAAGCCCGCAGAAGCGGGCGGAGACTGCTCGGCCTTGACCTGGCATCCCGATCGCCAGCGGCTACTAGCAGCCTTGGAGGACTGTGCTCCGGGAGGCGGGGCAGGATCTTTGTTATTTAAAGACACAGGCTATTATCACACCCCACCATCTGGAATATGCTGTTTGCTTTCCTCCTGTGTAAGAAAAACTAAAACTAAAAATGGGAAGAACATGTCTATATTCCATATAGTGGATCCCCTATTTTAAAATCAGTAAAATGTATTCCTACTAAAGGTAACAAAGGACGCTTATGTGGACACAAAAGGTAGAGTCTAAACAGAGCCACAAACGCGAATTAGGAAATTAGGTTCACACAGACTCTTTTTAAAGAGCGGGTATTTTTTCACGATGAGTAAATGATATAGTGTTGTAATCATGGAAGACAGACATTCATAAACTGGAAATGAATGAACTGATGTGAAGTACCAGGAGCGGAACACTTGCAAAAATTACGATGAATGTTGAGGAAGCAGGGTGGAGTAGCTAGGAATAAGACCTGGTGGCAAACGCCCGAGTTTCATTCCAGAGCGCTTACTGGCTGTTTGTGACTTTGGGGGCAAGGTCAGTTTCTCCATCTGTACAGGTGGAATTATAATACCTGTCTGGTAGGCTGGCTGTGAGCACTGGTGCACGGAGCCTGAATGTGATGGCTGTTCCCTTACACTCACTCTCGACTTTCTGGCACAGGAATAGAGAAATCACTTTGTCTTCACCTTTCTTACTGTTTGGGAACGATTAAAGTTTGTGAACTGAAAAAAATTTTGATTCGGAGCCAAGATAAAACAAAGGACTATTGAGTTACCGCCACTGTGACTTGAAAAATGAATGAGCCCCACTCTGGCTTCTGCCCTCAAATATCATACCTCCTTCTAGGAGATAAAACAGACGCCAATTGATAATCTATTCTAATGCGATGAGTTCTATAACGTTGGAACAACTGTTTACTTTGGCTAAATGAGCCCAGGATGGCTCCCCGAGTCAATGATGTTACCTGGGGTCTTGAATGTTATGTAAAAATTCCTGGGTAGGTCAAGAGAGCCTTTACTGCCATTCTCAATAGAAGGATTAGCTCTAGCAAAGGTTCCTTAAAGTGACTTCCAGAATCTTTATGATTTAACCCTGTAAAATCCTCCAGTCTCATTTTATTCCCCCTTCTCTCTCCAATCTAAGATCAAGCTGTACAGGAGAATTACTTTGAATTATTTCTTCGATGTTTACATTCCCTTTTTTCTTCTCTCATTCTGGGCTGTTTTTTATACACATTTTGGGTCACCTACACTGGTCCCCTTATTTATTACTCTTTTTACCTTCTACTTTTTACAATTTTCTCTTTTTGCTCCATCTTACAGAAAGTTCCCCCAAACTTCATCTTCCAAACTTTTAAATGATTTTTTCATTTTTGTTGTCATCTGTCTCCACTGCCATTCCCCTTTCCATCAGCAATCATTCTTGCATGTTTAATGCAAACCTTTTTGTTTGTCTATATTTTCATGAAATTTATATTCTTGGTTTGTGTCCATCTATTTTTAATTTCTATAAAGGATATTGTAATATATATTCACACTCCTGTATTTCTCCCCACTGCTAACCTCTCCCTCCCTCCTTCTAGATGAGGGTTACAGTTGGATATATAATATTATTGTACTAGTTTTCCGTGGCTGCTGTAACAACTTACCACAGCCTGGGAGCTTAAAACAACACAGTCCTACAAGCCAGAAGTTCAATATGAATTTCACTGAGCTAAAATACAAAATGATGTTCTTATCTTAAGATCTCTAACTTAATCTATATTTTCATGGATCCTTTTTCCCAATAAAGTAATATTTGCAAGTTCCAGAGATTGGGACGTAGACATGTCTTTGGGAGCTACTATCATCCTGCCATAATAATCTATTCACATTATTCTATGCTCATCTAGACATAGATACACATATTGAACCATTTTTTCCACAAACTACAATGGAATAATATGGTGTGTTCAAATGCCACTTCCTCAGAGAAGTTCTTTCTTCTCTATCCAAAATACAGCTTTAGTTACACTTTGTCTCTTCATCCTTCTTTTTCTTCCTAGTATTGTGTCAGTCATGGTTCCCTGTTGTTAACAAAAGAAACCAATTTGCTAATTCAAGCAGAAAAGAAATTTCTCATAGATTATCACCATCAGGAGGACTATATACACCATTGGGAGGCTCCATGCCTAAAATCACACCACAGAAGTGGCCCAGTGCACACACCTGTGCACCACCGCTGGACAGACATCTGCAGCATGCGAGGCCAATGGAGTCAGGCTCAAGACATTGTAGTTTGGACCTTGTCCCCACTCTGCTGGAACATTGCCACCCTCCCCAGAGGGATTTTAGTTGGTATCACTCACTTGCTTTCATCACATAAGCCAGGCAGAGAAAATTTTCCAACTCTGTTCTTTTTCAAGAGCAGTCTGAATATTCTGGGTCTTTTGAATTTCTGTAGAAATACTGGAATCATTTCTCGATTTCTCCAAAATACCTGGTGGCATTCTCTAATTTGTTGACTCTGTAGATCAACTGAGGGAGAACTAACATCCTGTCAATACTAAGTTTTCAATATTGAATTTTTAAATCAATTAACATGATCTATCTCTCCATTTACATAGATATTCTTTAATTTCTTTCAGAAATGATTTGCAATTTTCATAGTAGAGGTATTACATGATTTGTGTTAAATTTATTCCTAAATCTCTTGGTTTTAGAAGCTATTAAAATGAAATTTTTACATTTGAATTTTCAACATTTTGCTGATTGTATATAAAAGTAAAATAACTTTATATTCATCTTGTATCCTGCAAACATGTAAATTCCTTTAATAGTTCTAATAGTTGATAGATTTTTTTAGATTCTTCTACATGAATAATCATGCCATCTCTGAATTTTACTTCTTCCTTTCTACATTATATGCTTTTGTTTCTTTCACTTACTTTATTGCACTAACTAGGATGACAAATAAAATGAATAGAAGTGATGAGGATAGAGATTCTTGCTTTGTTCACAATCTTAGGGAGAAAACATTTGGTCCTCCACCATTAAGTATGAGGTTAGGATGTGTTTTTCATGTGTGCATTTTATCAAATTCAGAAATTCCCTTCTATTCCTAATATGTTGAGAGATTTTAATATGATTTGATATTGATTTATCAAACACCTTTTTTTCTGTATTTATTGAAAATAGTTTTTCTTCTTTATTCTGTTAATATGATGAATTATACTGATCAGTTTTCTAATGTAACACAACCTTGAATTTTTGGAATAAACTCAACTTGGTCAGGGCATATTATTATTTTTATATAATGTGAGTTCAATTTGCTAATATTTTGTTAAGAATTTTTCTACCTATAATTATGAGTAATGTTGATCTGTAATTTTCTTTTTTTTTAAATCAGATTTTGGTAGCACGGCAATCCAGGACTCATAAAATAAGTTTTCCCTCCTCTTGTGTGTGTGTGTGTGTGTATATATATATATATATATATTTTTTTTTTGTGTGTGTGTGTGTGTGTGTGTGTGTATATATTTTGTGTGTGTGTGAGCTTTTTTTGAGATTGGTATTGTTCTTTTCCTTAAATGTCTAGTAGAACTCACCAGTGAAACTAGGTTCCTTCTACTTTTTTTTTCATTTACTTTGCTCTTATTTTAGCCCTTTCCTCTTTTCAAATATTAGCATTTAAGCCTTTAAATTTTCCTCTAAACACTGCTTTAACTGTATCCTACAAATTATGACTCAGTTTGAAATACTTTCTAATTCCCCTTATTTTTTTCCTCCTTTTACCCATAAGAAGCATGTTGCTAATTTCCAATTATTTGGGGATTTTCCAGATGTATAAACAATTAGGTTAAAGTGGTAGTTTTGTTCATATCTTCTGTGACCTTACTTATTGTGTCTCATTGTTCTATCAATTGCTGAGAGAAGGATGTTCAAATATCCAACTATAATTTTGGATTTGTTTACTATATCATTTAATTCTGTATGTGTATGTCTGTGTGTGTACGATTGTAATGTTATCCCCAATAAATTTACTTATTTATTACTGTGAAACAGCTCTATCACTCATAATGCTTTTGAAGTATTTGTTATCTGATATTAACATAGTCACTGCAGCCTTTATGTTTATTGGTTGCATGGTAGATCTTTTCCAATCCTTTTATTCTTAACCTACCTGTCTGTATATTTAAAATGCATCTCTTATAGTTGATTTTTAAAAATCCATTCAGACATTGTCTGCTTTTTAATTTGATCAGATAATTTATATTTAAGGTAAGTATTGTCATTGTTGGAATTAAGTCTACCATTTTATTATTTGCTTTACATTGTCCCATCTGTTTTTTATCCATTTGTTTCTTCTTTCTTATCTTCTTTTTGTTTAATTGGGGAAATAATTGTAATTACATTTTAATTTATTTGTTGTGAATATCTCTGAATTATTAGTGGCTGCTTCGGAATTATAATACAGATTCCTAACTTCTCTGGTGTAGTTAGAGTTAATAATGTAGCACTTCATGTAAAACAGAACAACCTTGTAATTGTATGGGTCCACTTACCCAGTACTTCCTCCCAATCATTTATGCTTTAGTTTTTACATGCAGTATATCAACAAGTGATATAAATTCCATAATGAAATGTTATAATTTTTGTTTTAAATATGTATTTTTCAATTAAGTCTTTTAAGTTTACTTATGCATATATATGTGTGTATATATATTATATATATATTTATATATTATATATATATATATAAAATGAAGAACACTGGAAATTTCCAGTGTTCTTCATTCTTTCCAGATCTGAATTTTATATTTGGTGTCATTATATTCAGTATTAATAACTTTCTGTAAGATTTCTTCAAATGTAGATCTTCTGGTGATGAATTGTTAGTGTTTGTTTTCTCTTAATGTCTTTATTCTTGAGCAATTTTTTATTGGATATAGAAATAGGGGTAGAGAGTTGTTATCTTTCAGCCCTTTCAAGACATGGTTCTTTGGCCCCTATCATATCTCAAGAGAAATCAGTATAAATTTGCATTATTGTTCTCCTGGATGTTATGTGTTTGGTTTTCTTTTCTTTCTTTCCTTTTCTTTCTTTTCTTTTTCTCTCTTTCTTTCTTTCTTTCTTTCTTTCTCTTTCTTTCTTTCTTTCTTTCTTTCTTTCTTTCTTTCTTTCTTTCTTTCTTTCTTTCTTTCTTTCTTTCTTTCTTTCTTTCTTTCTTTCTTTCCTTCTTTCTTTCTTTTTCTTTCTGTCTGCTTTTGGAATTTCCCTTTATGTTTGACTTTTAGTACTTCACTTATGATGTGTCTTGGTATGTATGTGTTTGTAGTTATACTTCTTGGGGTTCACTGAGCTTCTTGAATCTGTAAATTTATGTGTTTCATCAAATTTTGGAAGCTTTTGGATATTATTTCTTCAAATATTTTTTTATATCTTTTTTTCTTCTGGCATTCCAATTGCAATTATGTTTGAACTATATATTTAATTACATATATGTTAGGTCTTTAATTTTGTCCCACAGATCATTGCAGTTCTATTCATTTGTTTCAGTTGTCTTTTCTCTCTGTTCTTCAAGTTGGATCATTTTAGACTTCTCTAGCCTGAAGAGTACTGTCTCTTTTTTGTTGTCTCCAATCTACTGATAGGCTTTTCAGTGAAGTTTTATTGCTCATATTTTATATTTTATTTCTCAAGTTTCTATTTGATCTTATTTATAGTGTCTATTTTTCCTATTTATTCATTGAGAATTTTTTTAACATTCTTGAGCAAACCTGCAGACACCTTAACCACAGACTACTTGCCTTTAGAACCGTGAGACAATAAATCTCTGTTGTTTAAACCACCCAATTTGTGATACTTTATTATGGCAGCCCCAGCAAACTAATACAACAGCTGTACTGATACAGAAAACCAAATTTCAACTGCTCCCTCTTTTTCTGCCTAACACTGCAAAATCCCCTTTCTCCACCTATCCAACTTCTTTTCTTTTCTTTTTTAGCACAACGAGGTATAATCAGTTGTATTATTGACAAACATAAGATGTAAAGTTTTCCTTAACTTCTCAATGATCTCTCTTCCACATTTGGACAATCATCCAATGGGTGAAGAGTTAGAAGGATGAGCTTTGAAGGCCACTGGGCTCAAATACCTGCTTCATTTACTGGCTATGAGACTTGGGGCAACACTCTAAGCCTTGGTTTCTTTACCTGTTAGAGGGCGCTAATATCACAACCACATAGGGTCTCAATGATGTTCAAGGAAGAAAATATATGATAATAATTTAGCACATTAACTGGTGAATAGAAAGTGCTAAACCAATTCATTTACTATTATTTACTGTTCCTAAAACAACCTTTAGAATTTTTTATTTTTCATATGTATTTCAGATGCACATTTGTACCTATTATGTATTATAATCTGCTAGTAGAAGACTGACTCTAGCCTTTAGCCTCTATTAAGTAGTCTTTAACCTTTGGCTACATCTAAAATTGGGAAGAAGTAACCTTAAAGAAATGAACTAGAAGAATTTATATTAAAGAAGCCTCGAACCACCAGTGTGCCCTTTAACTTCATTTCTGGGATTGGAACCCACTCTATAACTAGGATTTTTTTTTTTTTTAACCTCACCTGAGGACATACTTATTAATTCTAGAGAGAAGGAAGGGAGAGAGAGAGAGGGAGAAAAACATTGATGCAAGATAGAAACATGTCGGTTGCTTCTCATATTTGCCCCCTCGACCACGACCGGACCTTCAACCTAGGTATGTGCCCTAACCAGGAATCCAACCCATGACCTTTTTGGTTTACATGACTGCGCTCCAACCAACTGAGTCACTCTGGCCAGGGTGTAACTAGGGTGTTTTTTTTTTTTTTTTTAAGTTTAGCTCCAGTTTTAAGGAGGGAGGTTTACAACTGATAGAAAAGGTATTTATAAGGTGAAATATCAAGGCATAGGTCCATGATAGTTAACAGAACAGGTTGAGAACAGGTTACAAGCAGCTAGAAGACAGAAACTAATCACAGTGTAAACTCAAAGGTACTTAATTATTTTCCCCTTTGTAAATATGTTGTTTGGCAATGATTACTTTCCCCATTTATGTCTCCTGAGTCTTTACTGAATTCCCTGGTTCCTCTTCATATTTTTTAGGGGTATTGGGGAGATGTTTACTACATGCTTAGCATATTAATTTGTATGACCTTCAGATAATGGGAAACTTGTTGATATGCTATTTACCACATTCTCTTTCAAAAATACAAATGTGTTAAGATAACTCCCAACAAAGTCAAGGAGGCATCAGTGCTTCTGCCCTTTGTCTTTCCTCCACATAGAATACCCTGCCTTTTTCTCAGCCTCCTGTTTGAATCCTTTCAGGTTTGTTTGTTCATTCATTCATTCATTCATTCATTCCCATTTCAAATGCTGCCACAAGCCTAAAGTCCTTTTTTTCTCTTACCTTCCCACATCATTTCCTCCCTCCAAACTCCATGGCACTTTGTGCCTCCCCTGTGGCCCTTAGATATTCTAACATTTGGCTCAAAATAGTAGAAATAAATCTTATCATTTTTATAAACTCTGCTGCTTTCTAAAAAATTAACCATTGAGCAACGAATCAAATGGACACATTTTTAGGATGAGTTATGAACGGCAAGAAGCAGATTCAACATTTTTCAAAATGAATATTTGAAAGTACTTAAAAAGCTAAGAATGAACCATAACAACTTATTAAAATTCCAGTATATCTATTCTGGTTAACCCAACGTCGTACTCTTATCATGTTACCCATTATTGCTTTCTTCAGGGAACTCAGTCTGACATTAACTGTTCGTTCCTGGCTATAAGCAGCGTTGGCACCTATCAAACGCTTAACAATTGCTGAGTGGTTTAGCAACTTCTCAGGGCAAGAAGTTAAAACAAGATACAACTGTAATGGGGAGACTGTAATGATTAAATTCATCTGTATTTCATGTATTTGCGTTGAAAATGTGGGTGGGGGACTGGCCCGTCTTTGCAAAATTCAAAACGTTGCTTCTGGGCACAATCAAAACTTGGGGTTGTCGGATTCACCCCGAACACGACTCCGGGATGGTGAAATTAATGCCAGATTTCTCAGAGACTACGTTTTCTTTTCTGTATTACCAGACCCTATCCTTGCGTCTGATGCATGGCAGGTGTTTTAAATAGACCTATTGAATCCCTATTTGCGCGGGATAACGGATTAAGGGGGCAATATCGCGTTAAAAAAAAGAACTTCAGGTAGAACCAAACCGATAGAGAAACCAGAACGACCGCGTGGCTGAAGTTTACACTTTACTAACCCTCGTTGGGAAAATGGAACTTGCCATGTGCTTAAGTCGTGAAAACGAGTTGTCTTTCATGAACATGCACAGACACGGAAAACGATCAAGCACAGAATGACACATTACGGACATGCAGAGTGACTTATAAGCGAAGAGTGTGCCACACGGGAAAGCTCAGTTACTGGGGTCCATAGGAATCACAATATTATGTCGTAAGGGTTAAAACTGGTTGTTCTAACGGAGCCAGGGTTTCAGTGAATCTTACAAGACCAAGCCCACGCGCGCCCTGGATCTGGCCGTTCTCGCGCTCCGTAGAATGTGCTCTCTGGGCCTCCGCGGGCCACGCCCCTGGTGGGGAAGGACAATGTGAGGCTGTCCATGTTAGTGCCTGTTTCGCGTCCCAGTGATGAGTACAGCAGAGTAGCAGTATCTTTCCCAGACAGCCTCGATCTGGCACAGAAATTCTCAAGGTCCGGCACCATCAGAGCCACCTCTTTCAGGGAAAGGAGTGCACATGCGCATAGGGGTCCTGGGAAACCCTTAAATACCGTCATGCGCGCACTTACAGTCTCTTTCCCTGCCGCCGCGGAGTTACGCGGAGGTGGAGGCTTGGGGGTGAGTTGAACGAGGCAAGGTTGGTGATTATGGCGGGATTCGCTGGTTTTTTTTTGACTGGGTTTAGCGATGAGTACCAAGGCCTAAACAATCCTTTAGTCAATCCGTGTCCTTTTTCTTTTTTTGTGTGTTAACAGTGTGATCAAGATTCGGCTCCACCCATAACCCACCGCCATGGCCGAGGAAGGGTGAGCCCAGGGGCCGGGAGCATGGGGCGGAAAGGTGCAGGTCGCGGGTAGGCGGCTTAGTCTTCGGGTCAGTCGTGACGCCTTGATTTTAGCAGACCTATGGCTGCCGAGTCCAAGGCGTTAGATGATGTGCGGGAAATTCACTGATCGTTTCAATTTGTTGTAATTTAGCATTGCTGCTGGAGGTGTAATGGACGTAAATACTGCTTTGCAAGAGGTGCTGAAGACCGCCCTCATCCACGATGGCCTAGCGCGCGGAATTCGCGAAGCTGCCAAAGCCTTAGACAAGTACGTGTTTCGATCTCAGTACTGTGGGTTGGCACCGGAACAAAACTGCAGCCGAGGGACGAAAGCGTGAAGTTCTCGGTGTCAGCACAAAAGTTGTGAATGGCATCCGTTCTACAGGAAACCTAGGAAAAGGTATAAGATCTCAGATTTACGTAGCCCACTTGAAGTTTGTGGGTTTCTGTTTGGAGTGGGGATGAGCACTTGATTCGTAAAGTAAAACTACAGTTTTGAATGATGACTTAAATTGTCGGATACCCCTTCACTCCTTTTATGAGTGAAATATAACAAGTCTGACAAATCTGTAGGTTGTGGGGCTAATTTCACGTTGTCTACAGGGCATTTTTTCATGGTGGAGTCGTATTCCATTGTGTAAACGAGCCCCAGCTTTTTTAATCCACTCATCTGCTGATGGGCTGCTTCCAAATCTTGGCTATTGTAAGTAGTGCTGCAGCGAACATAGGGGTGCATAAATACTTTCGAGTTAATGTTTCGGGGTTCCATCGGATAGATTCTCGGGAGTGGTATTGGAGGGTCATAAGCCAGGTCCATTTCTTAATTTTTTGAGGTACATAACTGCAAATTGCTTTCCACATTGGCTGCACCAGTCTGCTTTCCCCCCAACAGTGCAGGAAGGTTCCCTTTCTCTACTTTCTCACCAGCACTTGCTGATGTACTGATGATCGCCATTCTGACAGGTGTGAGGTGATACCACTTTGTGGTTTTAATTTGCATCGCTGATGAATGGGAACATCAAATCTGTCGGCCGCAAAGGGGGGAATTACGGCAATTCTATTTCCCCTGCCGTAAACTTGGTCGTTTAAGAGTTATGAACACGTGGTGACCTGTAACAGGTTCATCAGACTGGAGCGGTTTTTGCCAACGGGTGTGTGCACTGCTTGTGTGTTGTCAGGGCAAGGACAGCGCCCTTGTAAAGTGCAGTTGTGAACGTGGATCTGAGCTTCAGCTTTTACTGTTGAATTTTGTATTTCAGGCGCCAGGCCCACCTTTGTGTGCTTGCATCCAACTGTAATGAGCCCATGTATGTCAAGCTGGTGGAGGCCCTTTGTGCTGAACACCAGATCAACCTAATTAAGGTATGTTACCCATCTTAATTTGATTTAGCAGATAAGAGATAACTGTAGCTCAATGAAAACTGGGCCAGCGTGTCAGGAGTAATGCTGTCTAGTGATTATTGTTAGGCCAGAGCAAATTTTACACTGTCAAGTTTCTTTTTGGAGGGACGAAAAACTTCACATAAACGTGATGGTGGTGGTGCTGCTATAGGTGGGTTAGAGCAGCTGTTTTATTCTGCAGTATTAAATGCTAATTTTGATGTTGCTGTGGGACAAAACAATGTTTATAGGTTATCTGGTGCTGTGCATGATGACAACTGGCTCCCTCTACTGAGCTGCTGTGAGGAAACTGCCATGTCACCCTATCTGACTACAGTACCTTTTGGGTTTCATTTATTGTCAGTACCGCAGCGTTGATGTCTACTAATGTGGTATTTTAAATTCCCCCCAATAGGTTGATGACAATAAGAAACTAGGGGAATGGGTCGGCCTCTGTAAGATCGACAGAGAGGGGAAACCCCGTAAAGTGGTTGGCTGCAGTTGTGTAGTGGTTAAGGTAAGTCAGTGTTCATCTCTGGGATGAAGGTGGTGCTGGCTTGTGTATTGAATCTAAAATGTTAGGAGCTTCTGTAAAGGAAAAATGTGATTTTTGACAGATTTAAACTTTTCCACCTTTTACAAAAAAGAAAAGAATCCACAATTCAAGCCAGTAAATGAGTCTGCTTACCTGAATGTGTTTATGCAGAAAGTTAGAGAAAACTGGCAATAGTAAAGCCATGTTACGAGCCTTAAAGACATTGAAGTCATTAAGGTCCCTGAAAATGGCTACAAGAAATATTAATAAACCATTTCCATAAGGCATGAGCTTTATTGTAAAGCTTCGCTATAAAGTACTGCTGATGACTTGGTGGAATTTCTAAATGTTAGTTTAAAAAAATGACTTTATTTTATTTTTTTTAGGACTATGGCAAAGAGTCTCAGGCAAAGGATGTCATCGAGGAGTACTTCAAATGCAAGAAATGAACAAATAAACTTGGCTTTTGTTTCTCTTCTCTGGTTTTTGTGTGTGTGGCGGCGGCTAGGGGAGGCAGTAGGAGAAAGGACCTGTTACTGAAGGACAAAAGATCATCATAATTGTGAAGTGACTGGAGACATGCTGTTTGTTCCCTCTTGGGTCTCTAAGTGAAAGCCTGCTCTCCTAACCAGTAACTAATTTCAGTGTTGGCAGTTGAAAGGAATAGTTAAAGCAGGCAGTAATGTGTTGGTGATAGCAAGGGTTTCTTGTGGTGGACATTTGGCTGTCATAGAACCTGGAGAAATGATCTGAAGCAGGATTGGAATAGGCTGTGGGACTTGAGGAAGTACATGGTGTCCGGGGGTGCGGATGGACAGGCCTGTTAAGAAAGGTCAGGGTGTCCATTGTTTTCATTGTCCTGAATGTTAGACACAAAAGCTAAAATACTGTACGCTTCAACTCAATGTACTCCAGTCCCTAAGAATCTCAGGGAGAAGGATGGTGACCTATGTGTTTCAAGATCAAGTTGGGTGTATTGGTGAGTATAAAGCATTGAACCAGGTGAGGCTGATGAAAGGGGGAACTGGAATTTCTCTCCCCTGATTGGTCAGATTTGCTATACAGGGTACACATCCTGTGAAGCTGAACTTCAGCCAGGTTTGGCATTGGATGTCAAACTACATTTTTTTTTTTTTCTTTTTAACCTTGGGAATTTACAGGTTTAAGCTCTTGCAAAACCTGCCTTTAAACACAGCAACCATTAATATCACTAAAGGCTGGTTGTCCTCAGTATGATACCCACTGTGGTGGACTGAATGGCCTCAAATGTAAGCTCTAGAGCTAATGTGATTTATAAAACATGAATGGGTCCCTTAGATGGTATAATTTGGGTTATCTGCTATCATTAAGTGTTAACCTGAGCTATTTGGCTTTACTGAGGAAAATGATAAGTTCTAGTTTCTTTAAATCAGCATCTATTCACTAGGAGTCTATCTGCCACTGAGCTGTTGTAAAAACGCACAAAACCAGTTCACCTTTTATGGGAAATTGTAATTCAAGTTAGGTAGGGGAAGGAGCTATTTTTATTGGTATTGAGTATATTTCCATTTTACTCACTGGCTCTGGTGATTAGGGCTAAGTACTTGGGTAGTAAATCCTCTTCAAATGACTCAATCACACCAGCATTGCCATTTGAAAAGGAGTTTTTCCCCTTTGACCCTGCAGCCTCCTTAAGTACTATTCATAGCCTGCAAAGTAAGTCTCCATACTGGCATTTCAATCTGGTTTTTGTCCTGCTAAAACGGTCACCAAGACCTTAAGGGTAACAGCAGCATTGTACTCTTCACTTTTGTCAGCATTTAAGATCAGTCCCCTCTATGCCTTTGCTTTGTAATAGTTCCAGAGTTCAGGCCACTGTCCTGTTTCTCTACAGCACTGGGACATTGTTCTACCATCACATCCACCTTGCATTCCTGTGACTTCGATGTACGTGATCCTTTATTTTGGTTTTGATCAGCACTAGGCTAATTGTGTACACTAGACAGCTACACGTGAACTTCCGTCTTTTGGGGAGAAGAGTTTAATGAAACCGGTTGCTGTATGCACTTACAATCTTGTTGAGGGTTTCCTGCGTGTGCCCCAAATGAGAAAACAGCCACACAATGTTTTTCTTACTGCTGTGGGCAGTGAGACTTGTGCTTCAAGGCAAGTCCCCCTTTGTTTCGTTTTTGCCTGGTCTTGATTTGTTTTGAAGGTTTTTATTATATGTGTACTTTTGGTAATCCACTTGTAATGTTTTTAAAAAATGAGCAAAGGCATCTATAGAAAAATTACCGAAAGGCTGTACTAGTTTTGGCGTCTTAAGAGTTGTCCATCTTGAACTATGATAGATTGTTGAGGCAGTTAAACCATTTATGAGTTCAGTGGTTATAAACTAGGAGAGTGTAGAAACATCTAGTCTTAGTAAAGACTAATCTAGCCATTAAAATGGAGCTTGATTCTCACCCTTGCCCCTTTTTTAAATGAATGTGCGTAGATTTGGACTCAAGGAATATGCTGAGCAGAAGCAAGCTTGTAATGCCTCTTGAGACTTTAAGAAAAAAGGGGAGGATATTTACCTAAGGAAGGAAGGAGAATATTATGGCTTTTGCTACTTGCTGGCTGAGAATGGGGCAGGCTGATGGCTGAGATGGGTAGAGCATTGTCTTCCCATCCAGGATCCTCAGCTTAATCACAGACCAGAAGACTGGAACTTGCCAGTAATAAGTTCCTGCAAGAGCAATGGAGGCATCATGGGTGCGTGAGGAGGTGCCCAAGAGGCTAGTAGGCTCTGCTGTTCTTCCATGGAGAATCTGTTGGGTCAAATCTAACTCAGTGGTGGTGGCCAAGTGCTGGTGGCAGTGAGGTCATCAAGGTCAAAGTTGAAGATGAATCCTACAGAGGATGTCTTACTTAGAATGTCAATCCAGGCATATCTGAGACACTGGGTTTGGTTTCAGACGACTGCAATAAAGCAAGTCACATAAATATTTTGATTTTTCCAGTACATATAAAAGTTAATGTTTACACTATGTTGTAGCCTAGTAAGTGTGCGGTGCCATTGTCTAAAAAAACAATGTACATACCTTAATTAAAAGATACGTCAACCCTGATTGGCATGGCTCTGTTGGTTAGGCATTGTCCAGCAAAGCGAAAGGTTGCTGGTTCAATTCCCAGTCAGCGCACATGCCTGGGTTGTGGGTCTGGTCCCCAGAGTTGGAATGTGTACAAGAAGCAACCGATCTGTGTTTCTCTCACGTATTTTTTTTTTTTTTTTTTTTTTTTTTGTGCCCACGGCTCGCGCACGCGCAAAAACATACTTTAGCTTCCGGATTTTGCGCCGCGCCCAGCAAAAGGGGTGGGACCTCAGGAGCTGCAAAATAGGAATAGGAGGGGCGGAGGGACAGGAAGAGGGCAGTGACTGCTTCCAGCCTAGAGAGGTTTCCTCCTAGGAGAGACATGTTGGGTCCCGGGACCGGATTAGTGCAGGAGCTGGGGTTGGACCGAGGTGGGGCGGGACCAGGTCAGTGGGGCGAGGCTTGGTTGACTGTCACATCATATTTCTCTCCCTCTTTCTCCGTCCCTTCCCCCTCTCTAAAGACAAATCTTTAAGAACAATACTTTATTGTTTGGGGGGGATGGGCGCTGTGTTAGAAAGGAGAAGGGATTAAGAAGTACAAATTGATAATCACAAAATAATGGGCATGTTAAGTATAGCACAGGGGATATAGTCAATAATACTGTAATAACGTATGGTGTCAGGTGAGTCCTTGAGATATTGGGGGCCCATTTTGTTAAAATATGATTGTCTAACCACTATGCTGTACACCTGAAATTTATACAAACTAATACTGAGTGTAAACTGTAATTGAGAAAAGTGTTGCTAAAAATGCTAGCCATCCTCTGAGCCTGTTGGAAAAATGGTGCCTATAGGCTTGCCTGTATTGACAATCAGAAGGACTGGGACCTGAGCCCCCCAGGCAAAAGTAAATCATGAGTACTTTTTTAAAAACATGGTTACATTTCAAATGGCATAAGCACACCTAAATTGAAACTTCTTTATTGTAAGTGACATGTTTTGTTCATCTTTTTATCTAAATCATGAGAGCCTAATCACAATCCGACTGGTTCAAGTTGCATTACAATCCGGCTTTTGCTTGGAAAGGCTTAGAAACCAGGGAGGACAATGATCCTAAAAGGATTCTTCATCTACATGCCCCAAGAGCGCAATTTTCTGAACTCTGACCTCGTTAGCGTGAAACATCCTGAAGAGCATTTCTCTACTTTCTTCTTTTGCTCCATATTTGCTGACCATCTCCATCACCTCATTTGCATTCCTATTTTGGTTTCCGCAGCAAATTGACTTTGGAAACGAATGTGCCAGAGAAGTGCGTTTATGGGTAGATAACTCAGTTTCTTCTTTCTGCAGGGACTAAACTGAGTTGTGAAATGTCAAAATGGAGGCCCTGTTGATCATTCTGTGGTCCCACCAACCCAGGAGGTTCTGTTACCCTTGCATTTTTTTGATAAAAGGAGAGAGAAACCGTAAAGCATCAATTCAGAATGCCTTTCCTTAAAAGAACCCATTTATCACCAATAACAAATGAAAGAGAGTAAGCTGTAAGTATATTTATCACAGAGCTGTTAGTAAAACTTTGGTTGATTGAAGGAGAATATGTAAAATGTAAAATTACGTAATAGGATATTATGGTGCCAAAAAAATGGACAGTATAGAAGGGAATTTTTTAAAAATGTTTTATTGATTATGCTATTACAGTTGTCCCAATTTCCCTTCCCTCTGCTCCCCTCCACCTGGTGACCCCCTTCCCTCCAGTTGTCCCCCCTTTTAGTCCATGTCCATTGGTTGTGCATATAGATCTTCTCAACCTCTTCCTGTCTACTCCACTCCCTCCTACTATGCTTCTTAATTCCTGTACCATCTCCCTCCCTTACCCTCTTACCCCTTCCTGCTGGCCTCCCCCAGTATGTTCTCCATCCCTATAGTTCTTTTCCACTCTCATTGCCTACTTAGTTTGCCTTTGTTTCAATTCCCTAGCTTCTGTTGTTGGTTCTTGTGATACAGTTTTCATTTTAATGTTCATAGTTTTGATCCTCCTCCTTCTAAACCAGTCCCTTTAACATCTCATATAATAGTGGTTTGGATCTAATGAACTCCTTCAGTTTTATTTTATCCTGGGAGCACTTTCTCTGCCCTTCTATTCTGAATGACAGTTTCGCTGAGTAGAGTAATCGTGGCTGTAGGTTTTTGCTTTTCATTACTTTGAATATTTCTTGCCAGTTCCTTCTTGCCTGCAGGGTCTCCTTTGAAAAATCAGCTGATAGTCTAATTGGGACCCCTGTTTATATAATTCTTTTCTTCTCTCTTGCTGCTTTTAAAATTCTCTCTTTATCTTTAATTTTTGACAATTTGATTATAATGTGTCTTTGAGTGGTTCTCCCTGGGTCCAGTTTTTCTGGAACTCTCTGTGCTTTCTGGACCTGTAAAAGTCTATTTCCTTCCCCAAGTTCGTGAAGTTCTGCTTCATTATTTTTTCACATAAATTTTCAATTTCTAGTTCTTCTTCTTTGCCCTCTGGCAATCCTATAATCCGAATGTTTGATCGCTTATAGCTGTCTCAGAGGTTTCTGATCCTCTCCTCACTTTCCTTACTTTTTGTTTCCTCTTTCTGCACTGGTTGACTGTTTGTTCCTTCTCTGTGTTCCGGTTTGTTGATTTGATCTCTGGATTTTATTTCCTCACCACTTGTCTCGTATGTGTTTTCGTTCTTTTCAGCATGAGTGGCTTTCTTTCCTTCACTGTCCTGTTCCAAATCTTTTGTTAGTTCTGTAAGCCACCTTATAACAATAGCTCTGAACTGAGCCTCTGACAGGTTTCTTATTCGTTCATCTGTCAGGTTCTTCATCTGCTGCCTGGTGAGCTGCGTCACCAGGATTTCAGTCATTGTCTCCTTCATTTTGAAAGATTTGTGTTTTGCTTTGCCTCCTGCGCAGGCTGTGGGGGGCGGAGCCCTGTGTACCCGTCACTACCTGGTGACTGGCTGCGGTCCTGACCTTTTTCACTGGGCTGCAGCGCTTTGTGTGGGGGCGGGGGTCCAAGATGGATTCCTGCTGTTATTCTCCGCTGGGAGACCGGGATCCGTCCTCCTGCCCTCTGGGCCTCACCATCTGTTGCTATGGGGGGGCTGCCTTTCCCCGCGTTGGGGTCGCGAGCTGCTGGGGCTCAACTGCAGCCGGTATTGCTCCCCTGCCGCTCTCCCCGCTGCTACCGCAAACAGCCCCACCCGACCTTCCCATTCCGGTTCTGATTTCGCCCCTACTACCCATCCAGGCGAGCACCGCTGGTTTATAACTTTGTACGTTGGGCTTCCATGTAGTTTTATTTTCTAGAATTTCTGGTTATCTTTTGTTTTAAGGTAGTTGTATTCCTTTCTAGTTGTAGAGGGAGACCGAGCGTATCCGTCTAAGCCTCTGTCTTGGCCGGAAGTCCAGGGCATTTGTTAATATAATCTTGTTAGAGCGATTTTATAATATGTACAATAGGACCACATTTTACTTAAAAAAATAAAGGAGTATAGGGATGCATGCTGGCATAGAAGAGAACGGAAGGATACACATCAGGTTTTAATGGCAGTTTCTGGAAAGTGGATATTTGGTTTTCCTTTTGCTTGTTTTTCTCCTTTAATCAGCATGTATTGTCTTTCTCATACCAAAACACTTTAAAGAAGTAAAATTATGCTAAAGATATTATTGGAGTTAATTTTAAGTACCATTAATATAAAAGTTTTTTAAAATGTTATGTTTTATGAACAAGAGAATTTACTTGTCTAGTAAATTGTAAAAAAAAAAAAAAAAAAAAAAAACAACCAACCTTTACAGCTTAAAAGGACTGAATTCAGACCGAGCCAGCAGAGGGCAGTAAGAAGCTGGTGCTTGGAGAGGGACCTATTAGTGGAAAACAGAAGCAGAGATAAGCAGGCTATAGGCTGCCCTTAAGAAAAGATTCTTCTTTTTAAAAATTGCAATTCAGTTTACAATTTCAGATTGCATTTGCTTTATGCCTTGTTATTACAGAATCCACTATCCGTAGCTGGTCAGGTCCCTTCATCATGTGCTTTGGGAGGCTGTCAACTGAGGTAATGCAGTTACTTAACACACAATTAGGAAACACACTCTGGCATACTTATAGAAGATGAGGGTTTGATCTCTTAACAGTGGATTGTATGTTTTTTGGGGGCCCCTTTCCCTCCTACTGTATTGAAGATTTGTCTGGAGCTACCAGAAGACCAAAAGGTATCAGAGCAGGCCTATTCTGGAAAAATGGGCATGATTGGGAGAGTATCAAGGCAACAGATGTGCTTTAGAGATTTTAATCTCCACAGAGTAGCTCCATGGAAGCACTTACTTTGTTCCATGTTATATCTCTGGGGCCTAGCTTGGTGTGGTAGGCACCTGAATATTTTGTTGGGTGAATAGATTTGATCTGCCTATTTATTTACTTATTAGCTATTAGTTAACTAGTTAATTTCTGGGCTTTCTTCTCAGGCTTAAGCTCCCCAGCCTCTGTGACATTTAAATTTCTCATGTTCCTTTTTTTTCTGGCAACAAAAGTGAAATTCTCAAGTTGGGCTTGTTTTAGACTAGTATGGTGCCAAGGTGTCTTAACTTCCCTTCACTCCAACACCACTCTAGGGAACCGGGCAGAGAAACATATCACAATATGGGGTCCATGGCTCTAAGAGTTTGAAAAAATAATTTTAAAAGCCATTTTGAGACCTGGGAACAGTAAAAAAGCACATGAATTCAGGGAAACTATTTTTACACTGCAATAATTTCTTTTTGAAGCCTATTTATCGAGACACATGCTAACAGCACAGTATTGTATGAGTGATGTGAATTAAACCTTACACAAATGTAGTATTTGTCTTTTTATTTTTCCTTCTTTCAACTGCCCTCAACTAAAATTTACAAACGAATATAAAAATCCCGTTTGTACCTGGTTGGCTTGTTAGAGAAAAATACTGAGTAAAAGGCCTGTGATATTTCACAGTGCTGCCACCAGGTTAAAAGGAGCAAAATGCACATAAAAAAAATATATATATATATATATATATATATATATATATATATATATGAGATCCATAAGGGGAAAATAAAATATTAACATAAAAATGGTACAAATTTAAAACCCTGTCTTTTAGATTTGATGCTGGATATATTTGAGTTTCAGGAGTCAGCAGATGTTTTGCTAAATGGATGTATGTTGTGTCTTACTGGGAGGTATTTACCCACATATGGATCATAAAGTGACATAGTTATGCTCTTATTTCAGGAGGGAGTGCCTGTCTAATTTTTGAGACAAAATGAAACCCTTTTCTATCCTCGCCCACAACCTGCATTTTGAAATAAAATTATCCAGTTCTAAATTTTATGTTCCAAATTTTGGTCACATAAAAAAGTCTAGAAATCTTATTCTAAAATAAACATGAATATGATAATGATGCTAAAGTGCAGAATGGAATTCAGAGCCCTATGTGGAAACAAAACTATATGAAATCATAGATTTTTAAAAAATAATCACGATCAAGGCATAAAAAGCATACTTATTATTACCTTTTTTGTTGTCTAGTGCTGTCATGTGAAGTGAGAATTATTCAAAGCATTCTGGCTGCATTGCTGCCATCTGGAGTGCTAGGTAATAGAGTGCAGGACAGATGTAAGTTTAGCTAACATTCAGTTACACTTTGAAACTATCCTGTTGGGTGGCAGTAAAAATGAAAAAAAAAAGGGAACGAGCTGGTCTTCAAAGAAATGTCTATGTTGCCGTCATAACAGTGGGCAACAACAGGACCTTTGATGAAGCAGAAACCTGCCTGGCCAGTGGTCCCAGTACCTCCCAGCATAAAGACAATTTGGAAGTGTCATTTGTGGCAAATGGAGGTAATATTTTAAAAGTAAGCTGTATTTCTGGGGGGAAGAGGAGAGGGAAGAAGTGAGAAAGGAGGCAGAAAAAAAGGAGAAAGAGGGAGGGAAGCAGGGAGAGAGGGGTGAGGGAAAGAGAACGGGTAAAGAAAGAGGGAGAGTTGTGTGTTCAGGTTATTATACATTAGTACAAAGGATTTTATATTTGTTTATTCCATATTTATTATTAAGTCAAAAAAAGAAAGAAAATGCCAGCATTCACCTTTGATTTTGGAAGGTCAGCAACCAATATCATAAGTCCTTAGTTGAAGATAAGTATAAATGAGCTGACTAGTGACTGACTGGTTTTACTTTTATTGCTTTGGATGGAACTCCAGGAGTTGTTTTCCCTTGTGATCACAGACAGCCTCAACTGAAACGGTATTTATTGAAGTGAAAGTGTTCATAATCATTGCCAGTCCCCATACTTGTACTTGTGTGATGAAAATTTTTCTAAGCAGCAAAATCAATTTTATTTTACTTGCGCTGCTTAATTCTATATTCCTAGTAAGGCATTCAAATTTGGAAATTAACAGCCAATTTGGATGACAGATGCAAACTCTTATTTAAGGAAAAAAAAATACACTTAATAACACTTATATTGCTTCATTCTAAACTGGAAAACAAACAAGCAACCCCCCCCAACATGAATAATATACAAACAAAAACAACCCCCTATGTGGCATTTGAGTGGAAGAACATGTGAAATCTTCCTTTTAACACTGTAATTCCGTGATTCCTTGATTTCTACCTACACCGTGACAATGAGAGTTAAACAATTGTACAAACAAATTAAGAGATGCTTCTTTTATCCTACCATTTTGCTATCTTAAGAGTTTCCATATTACCTCATGTTTGATTTTAATCCTTTGAAGAAGTTCTACCAGAAAGGGGCTCTTATGCAATTTTCAGCTCTACTTAAGACTATTCATTTAGTGTAAAAAAAAAAGACTATATTTCTATAATGTCTATCACAAGCACCTCCCCAAGTTAGTTTATTGCTAAATGACACAGAAATTAGGGAGTTAAAACAAACTATTACAGTATTCTACATAATGACACAAGTACATTCTTTAGTACTGTCACCTAAAGTAATCATTAATGGCAATTATGGTAAAATGTTTTCAATCAGTACCTTACTTATGTTATCATTACTGGTTGTATTATTGTCTAGCAGTAACTGTGTAGGCTGACCAAAATGTGGTCTTCCTGCTTTCTCCCTATATTACCAGGGAAGATGCTCTTTTTTGCATGAAGAGAATTTAGCTGGGAGTTTAGGGCAAGATTTTTGCAATGCAGATGCCGTTGCAGTTAGAATCTGAATTTTTCAGATGGAAGGAGCCGAGAAACAATTTCATTTGATTCCCACAGAAGACCGAGCCCCATATCCCAGGACATACTCCAAGAAGCCTTTGCACATGCGGATAAACTGAATGATTATAGGATTTTGATGATGATTAAAGTGTTCTGTATTTAATATGTGTAGAAGGGATATATTTTGTAAATTGATGTGGGTATATTGGTGAAGGTAATCTACCAGTGATGAGGACCATAAACGTGCTATGAGTCTCTAAACACATTTTAGTGCCTGAAAAAAAAGCTAACGGTGGCAATTTAATTGGGTTCCAAAAGAGGTATGTACAGATGTGGAAGAATGTTTATATAAAATTAAAACGTGCAAGCATAATTTTCCACAGGCCATCATTTGCAATGCCGTGCACTTTGAGTTTGTGCAATAGTTTCCTGATCTTCACTCATTTCATATTATCCAGGCCAACCACAGTGATGCGGAGAGAGAAAGTTCCCAGAACCAGGGACCTAGAGCAGAGACCCTTGCTGGGCTCCCGGTACACGGTGAGCTAACAGGTCCAAAGGTGTGTCTTTAAAAAGAAGGGGAGACAATGGGACATCTTTGTCCAGAAAGCAATGACTTGAAGAAAATCTGTTTCTAAGAATATAATGAGGGTGTATTTTAACAAAAGATCACAGCTAGCTGCTTTGCCTTGCCATTAAATAAACAAATTAGTCTTAATTTTGAGAAGCAGTTTTAAATAACTTAAAAGGAGGACTGTTGCCATCTATAATTGATTGGTAGGGGAACTGGGCTTTTCTTCTTAAAAATAATCCTGGATTAGGTATTTATTCTTCTGATATACAGTTGGCAGAATGTTGCTAACATTTGCAGAGAAAAGCCTGCCTCTTAAGGATCTCTTTAAGACTAATGAACATAACACTTGGATTCCTATCCTAGACTAGAATGCAGTTCCTATCCACAAACATCTGGGGAGATAATTGCAGTAACACATTAATGTTATTGATTTATAGCAATAACAAGAGCAAAGGAAAAGCTGTTTTTGAAGATATGGAACTTTCTGGTGTGCAGGTTCTGAAATTTAGAGATGAAAAGATACTTTTGAAAAGTTTCTACATTTATTTATTTTGTCTCTGTGCTTTGGCAAAATTCCAAAGGAAGAGTAATTTCTGTTTTTGTTAGCTTTTGTCTTTCGAGTCAGCTCTTCTGTGTTTCTAAATTTGTAATTGTTGGAGAAAAATCAATTTCCTGAGAACAGTTTAGCTAATATTAAAATTCAGTTTTTAGATTTTTGTTATGTTTAATATTTTAAATGTTTTATATTTACATTGTACAAAATAGATATTAAAATTTAACTCATATGAAAACAATATTCTGAAATATTAGAACTACCAATTTAATCTATAGATAAAGATTCCAAAGCTTCTCTAAAATAACTGCTGTCTGAAACACTTCAAATTTAAAACAAAATTATTATGACATTGCCATTTCGAATAAAATTGGTTTTAACCTACTGGCTAAAACAATTTATGAAAGCCAACCATCTGTAGTTGGTAGTTTTATCCAATTGCACTTCTTTGCACTCCTTTTGAGGGTAATTTCATTACCATCTATGCAGTGAGCAGGAGATGGCAGCATTACTTCAGCTGTTCCAAGGAACCTCACGCTAATCCCTTCTAAAAAGAGGAGGTTGGAGCTGATGGAGTAGAGTTATAGCAGCAGGTGCTACAGTGTGTGTCTATCAAGCAGAATACATAGGAAACAAATGTGAAATAAAACTGTTTAATGCCTCTGAATGCTGCAGATTTTTACGCTTATTTTCCAGTGTAATAGCCCTTTCTCTTGTAAAAATGAAATGGGTCAGATGTTGAGATTTTTATGGGATTTAGCAAGCTGTACATGCCTAACAAAAAACTTGGCTCTACAGCTGTGGGATTTTTAATCTCCATTTTTTTTTTTTTTTACGGAGTAGTAATTTTCTAAGAACACTAGTCACTCATCTTTCTTATTTCTTCTCCAATTTCTAAACAGATTTTAATAATAATGAATAAGAAACCTGGATCTCAGGTCAATAAAAATATGTATAATATGCACCTGAACTACTTTAATCTTTTTTTTATTTTTAATTTATTTTACAATGTTAGTGCAGGAGAGAAAAGATTAAGTTGGTAAATCCCTGGGCCTCAAAGTTTCAAGGACTCAGTTTTTTTCTAGCATCCGATTTGGTACCTCCCCTTGAGGAGGCAACTTCCAAGGGATACCAACCTGCCATGTGCAGCCTGGATGTATGTTGCTGCAATACTTTAAAAAATATGCATCTGTAAATAAGCTTACATACCGTGTGTGTAAAGAACTTATTCTTTCTTAGCTTCCTTCAGAAAATTTAACCAGCTATTGGAAGAGTACCTGGAGAGTCAAAATTTATTGACTCCAAGAAAAGAAAAAAAACGAAGGCCTAAATAGAATGTTTTCTTGTTACTTATGTTATGTTTTTACCCTGGTTAAGAAAGAAAAGATTCAAAGGTTTATTTTAAATTGGAAAGTTGCATTCCAGCCTTTACCTACATTTTAAAATGTTGTGTTCTTAGAAGTCTTGTTTAGGAGATATTTCCCCAAATCCTGTCTTTACAATATAAATTTGTTCATTTTCAATAACCTCTGAGCTTTAATTTTTTATGTCTGCATGTAATCTGCTTTGGGCAATGCTTGCTTTCTTTTTCTTTTCTTTTTCTTTCTCTTTTTCTTCTCCCCCCGGTTTTGAGAAAGCAACCTTCCATAATAGCATACATTTGACTTGTGTGTGCTAAATGGAACATTTTATTAATATGCTAATATTTTTTCATTAAAATCCTGGGTTAACAAATACATAAATACAGCTTTTATGGGTTCACCGGAGACCCAAAGGTGAACCTGAAATTTAGTCTACCAGTTAGCAGCTTATATCACTGGCAGGGTTACTATATCAGAAATAATGACTTGAGCGTGAGTTTGAATAAATGAAAACCATAGTCATTTAATCATAATGCAGTCAGAGGTTTATCCTGACCTCCATAAATAGTAGGAAGGGAATGTCTGTTCTTAAAAACCCATTCCACCTTTTGTTTTTAATATGCTGGGTGCCCTCATTAAATAATTGTGAACAGAGACACTGGTACTAATTTTCATCCCTTCTGACAAACCAAGGACTTTATAATGGACCATGACAGAGATCTCTGGTGAGTTTGTAGGACCAACCACTGGGCATCAGATTGGTTAGTAGAGAGTAGAGGTTGTTAGGATGTTCATACTAATCCATTTGAAAAGTGATAACTCAGAGAGGAGAACGCAGTGATATGTAGATATGGGGAGAGAGAGTGAGAGGTTGTGTACCCCCACTGGCTTTATAGTCAGGGGGACTTGGCATGATTCCTGGCCTTGCCAGTTGCAGTTAGTCATTGTGAGACACTAGAGAAGTCATTTAGCTTATACAAACCCACATTCTTCTTCTCTAAAATAGGAATTAATACTGTCTTACAGTCTTTTTGTGATGATTAACTGAGATACTATGTATAAAGTCTTAGCCCAGTGTCCAGAGAATAAATGGTGGTGGTTACTATCATGATGATAACAGAGAATTATCACAGCAGAATTAGTTACACATAAAAATACAATCAGATTACTTTTTCTTTGCAGAGCCCTACACTATATATAGTTTTAAAATGTGTAAAAACAAAAATAAAAACAAACACCGAGGCTATCCCCAAAGGAAGAGGTTATAACTTTTAGTTACATTGTGCTTGAGACAATATATTTATGTAACCTTCTCAGAAAACTTTTATAAATAACTTTCATAGTCATGGAGTTCATTAGTGTCTCAGTCCTAAGGGTTTCATAGAAGCTAGTCTCAAGAGTATTTAGAAAGAATATAGCAAGCTGTTCTGCCCAGTGGGAGTCTGTTCAGACTCCTGCTCTTGGCTTCAGCTCTCAACTGTGGCATTGTTGCCTCCGTAGGTAGCATGAGTGTTAAAAGCATTGGTGTGGCCATTTAGAGCCGTTACTCTGAACAGCATTTCCCAAACAGGGCATTCATTTTTTGCATAGTACTTACATACTGGATGTCTAACACACCATTTTACTCTTCATTTCTATAGAACATTTTTCCTTACCTAAGAAACAAAACAAACTTAAATATTTCTAACATCTATGCCTTTTGCTTTGAAAGCTCTTTGATATTGGGTCCTTTTTGTGTGTGTTTGTGTGTGTGTGTGTTTTCAGTTATGATTTAGGTCTTCGAACAATGAGGTCAGATAATCTTGTCCCTTATTCTGCATTCTCCTCCCCCTGCTCTTTCTTACATCCCCTGGCTCCTCATCTCCACAGCCCATATTAGCTTATGGATTGCATATTTGATTAAGAGTTTCTTGAAGGTAGAGAACTTTCTTCTTATATGCTTTCCCCAATGCCTAATATGATGTTTTGTAATAAAAGGTGCTTAAAAAAATGACATGAACATGAGCTACGGTCATATATTGTATATTGGGGATACAAGCACTGCCAAATATGACAAAGCTAAAAAAAAGAAAAAAGAAAGGCTCTTAATTCTGGAAAGATGGAAATTGGAAATTATGATGGGAATCATATATGGTACAGACTGAATAAAGTCAACCTTTTCCCTATTATAATTTAGGTCATACTATGAAAAAAATTAATGAAAGTTAATTTATATATCGAATAGATAACATATTACTCCAATAGGCTGAAAAAAGTCTGGATACATGTAGAGGAAAAATATATAATGAATGAATGGTTAAGGGTAGCTTGCACGTTTTGGGTGTATCTTAAGCTAATATGAGTTGCCACCATCTTGGCATCTCTGCCAAGCTTTCAGGAGTCAGAAAAAATGGAATGTATTAAAGTTTAATTTTATAATTGTTTTGTTCTTGTACCCAGAATCCTTCATCATTCTCACCTAGCACAGCCCCAATCCTGGTTAATACAGTACTTCTGCTGGCCCATTCCTGCACCCATCCAATGGAAAACCATTGCAGTAAAGTGCATGATAAGCCCTGGCTGGTGTGGCTCAGTGATTTGAGCGCTGGCCTACAAACCGAAGGATGGCTAGTTCTATTCCCAGTCACGGCACATGCCCGGGTTGTGAGCCAGGTCCCCAGTTGGGGGCGCCAGAGAGGCAACCACACATTGATGTTTCTCTCCCTCTCTTCCCTTCTCTCTAAAAATAAATAAATAAATAAATAAATAAATAAATAAATAAATAAATAATCTTTAAAAAAGAGTCCTATCTTTAAGAAAGAAAGGAAAAGAAAAGTGCACAATGAAACCACGTGTCTCATGTTGAAGATACAAGGGTGCAGTTAGGAGGCAGAAGTCGTGGTGGCAACTCGGAGACGTTCCTTTCTGATTGTTTTATTTTCCTCTTGGTGCAATAAGAAAGCAAGGTCACCAGTCAGAATGAAGATGAGGGAAGAGATGACAGAGATCTGAGGTGAGAGGAGACATCCAGGAAAGTTATAGAGCGAAAAGGCAAAGCATGTCATCCCACATCCTCTTCAGCTACTGTCCTCATTTCTCAATTTCCATTTATAGCAAAACTCGCCAAAAGAGTTGTTTATACTCCCCATCTTAACTTCTGCTTCCAGTTCATCTTGACACCACCCCAGTCAGGTATTCACACACAAAATTCCTCTAAAACGTCTCTTGTCAAGGTTATCAGCGCATTACATACATGTTGTTAAATGTAATGATCCACTCTCATTCTTAATTTTTTTATTTTTCAGTAGCATTTGACAGTTGGTAACTCCCTTCTCTGTGAAATACTCTCTCTACTTGTATCCTGACCACTCTCCCCTTCTGGATTCTGGCTGCTTCATTGGCTCCTCCTTCTTGGTGTACATTACCAATTCTCTGTCCTGTCTCTGAATTAAATATTGGAGAACTCAGGTTTTATTCCCTGGATCTCTCCTCTATCCATACTCTGGTGGAGGTCTTATCCATCTATATATATGTGGAGGGCTTCCAAATTTATATCTCCACTGCAGACCTTTTCCCTGAACACCAAATGCATAACTGCAACTGTTCACTTGACATCTTCATTTGCATATCTAACAGGGTTTTCTAACCAAACTTCTGGTCTTTCCTCTAAAACATTACTCCAGCCATAATTCCTCCCTGTTGCAGTAAATAATGACTCCATTCTGGTCTAAGCCACTATTACCCTTCACTTAGATAGCTGCAGGTGCTTTCTAACCAGTGTTCTTGTTGTCATCATAGACTCCCAACAAAATCTGTTCTAAGCAGCAGCCAAAGTGATCCTTTCAAACTTAAATTAGATCACGTTACTACTCTGCTCAAATTCTCTAGTGGATTTCCATCTCACTCAGAGTAAAAGCCAGTCCTTCCAATCACAACACAGGGCCCTCCATGATCTGACTCTGCTTTCTCTATGATCTTTCTCCTGCTTTCTACACATATTCATTTTGTTGTAGCCACATTGGCTGCTTGCTGTCCTTTGACAATATCAAGCATACTCCTGCCTCAGGACCTTTGCACTTGCTGTCCTCGCTGCATGGAATGCCTTCCCCACTGCACCTGCTGATCTTGCTCTTTCATCTCCCTCAGATTTCTGCTCAGAAAACATGTTCTCATTAAGGCATTCCCTTGCTCACCCTATTTAAAATAGAAACCCCTCTCCATATGAGGACTCCTTTCTCTCTTTTCCACTTTCTTCTTTAATTTGTCATGGGACGACTTATTGCTATCTGACAGCCTATATTTAGATTGCTTATTTGTGTATTATATGTCTTCCTCTGTTAAAATTTGGTTTTAATTTTTATAAACGAGGAGGTAAAAGAGGACTTTCTGAAGAAATAATTCTTGAACTGAGATATAGGAGAAGAGGAGGTGACACTAAGTAGGCTGAGAGAAGGGAATATCCTTCCAGGCAAAGGGAAATACACATGCAAAGGCTTCCTTCCTGTAGGAGGAGGCATGTAAGAACACAGGAAAAACAAAGACCTCGTTCCCTCTTATTGGACTGCTCCCTGATGGCAGAAATCATGGCTCAGTTCAACACACTGATGACTAGAAAGTGACGGTGTTAGTCTCTTTTGTTCCAAGTTCAAAAATTCCAGGGATGGACGTGAGGAGCCCTCTTGGGTCGGGAGACTAGTTAGAGGAGTGGAGCAGCATGCCTGGGCCAGTTTGGGTCACTTCCTTACCCCTGGACCAATTCCTATGACGAGAGAGGTCAGCGGGGAGGGAAAGCAGCACATCGAAAATGGCAGCTACCACTCAGACTCCACGGTAAAGTGGTGGAAAGGCACATTTCTCCAAGATTACAGGAGGATGCTCTGCTGACTAGAGTATAGAGCAGACGCCCACTATGGTAATATGAGTGTGAATTTTTTTTGCAATCCAAGAATCTAGAGTTTGGGGACATAATACCCAAGGAAGCAGGAGATATCATCATGTGGGAGCTTTGGGAAAACAAAATATCTTAGAAGTTTCCTGTCACAGGAAAAAGAAATAAACTTTAAAAGCAGTGATATTTTAGTTTTAAGTTGATTTCTGCTCAGTTGATAAACACTCTGTACAATTCCCAGGGAAATCCATTGTGTATAAAAACATTGTATTAATGGAGGCTAATGGAATTAACAAGGTGGGATGTGTCCTCATTGGAGGAGAAGAAGTCTGACAGCAGATAGAAACCTGCAGGAGCAGCTGTTAGCTGACATATGGTGATTGCCATTTGAACTGAGAGTTGGAGTTTTTCAGAAAGAGAAAGACAAAGGTGAAAGGCAACTGTCCAGATCTCAGCATCTCAGACTTGTGTTCAATATTTTTTTGTTTGCTTGCTTATGTATATTCTCCGAGTGTGGAGAGACAGACTCAAATGAACTGTGTTCACGAGCATCCCCGTGTTCTACCAATGAGACGTACCAGCAGGGTGGGAAGGCAGAAGGCTGGGGTGTTTAGTCTGGGTTTCCATGTTGGTTTGCTGTGCTCCTGTACAACGACAGGGCAGTGCCTACTCTCTTCAGGGGTAGTAACAGCGTTCTGCTATTGCTAGTCCTGGGATCCTGTATCATTCCTTACTGTTTCTCCAAACCCTATTCACTCTTTCTGTAATCATTCCCTTCATTATACTCTGCTCAGTTTTCCAATCTGAGAGTGCCATGTATTTCCTCCTGGGATCTGGACTGATAAAAGACATAGGGTATTCTAACTATAATTATCGGGAGCTCAAGAGGATTGGGAAATTGCAGACTGTTTTGTGGATTTTGTACAGAAGCACAAAGGCAAATCCAAGAGGACTGAAGTACTAATGCAAAATGCCTCGCAGAGAGCGAACACTTATACTCACTGAAACCAGACATCTGCAAATTGAGTATAAAGCAGTCTGATGTCAAATGGGTCCCAGTCCATACTACTATCACAAAGGTAGGGAATTGAATTAGCATACAGTTTGGAGACGTATAGAGACTGATGATGCCCTTTCCTCAATATTAAGCTCTGGCCAGTTCAACGTTTGTGGAAGGGTGTTGATAATAGCTCCCCTTTTCATGATATTGGTTTGTAAAATAGGATTGACAAGCCACCACCAGTTCAGCTGTGTGAGTAGCTCCAAAGGGGAAGGCCTCTGTGGAGGGTAAGTGAGAGGACACCTACGCAGCTAGAAGAAACCAAAATAAACAGAAGGAAAAAAATAAACCTGAGATGCCACAGAATTTAACAAGCAATTTATATACCAGTCCTCAAGGGCAGAAGGACTTTGGAGAGAAAATATAACATTCACCTGTGATGGAGGCAGCAGCAGGTTGGGCGTTCAGGGGATCAACAAGCATAGTTTCTCGGGTGTGTGTGCATTGAACTTGGAGTTGTATATGTGAGTATGCACTCACTGATTGAATATAAAGAATAAATCATTGTTCTTTATTATACTAACTTTGTGTAGCACCTAGCAAAGGGCTTTGCATATTGAAAGTGTAAGCATTAGTTAAATGACTAAATACAAAGTAATCTCCTGGAAAAAAAAAAGTACAAACCACCAGCATATTAATAAATGAACACTTTTGTTCTCAGTGTTATGTTTTGCTTATTTAACTGATTGTTGTTTTGATTAGGATTTATTAATTGACAATAGTCTATTAATAGTCGATTATTAAGCCTGTCAAAGAGATAAGTTGAGTATCTGCTAAAAGTTAACTGCTGTGATTTCAAACACCTTTGGATCTAACCCTACAGGCATTACAAAAAACTTTATTAGTTTGTTAATCATTATTACAGCCATTGTGACTTGTATCTTTATACCAATGAGATGCTTATGTTGTCAAGTTACTACTTATTTCTAATTTGGATCCTGCATCTCATTGGCCATTTCTAACCTGAGCAAAAGTACAGATGACAGAGCAGTGAAAAGTCAAGTATGCATCTATTAAATGAACAAGTTAAAGACTTCTCCCAGATGGAGAATCACAACCATCATCTTTATATATTTATGAATTTGTATAACAAATTCCATTTTAAGTTGAATTACTAGAATTTTATCAATTTTCTATAATTCTTTCAAAAGCTTATTTTGTGCTATCCATGGTCATTATGCTAGAGGACAATGAGAAAATGTTTTTCACATATTAGATTCATATGTAAATTGAGGTGCAGCTTTAGGCTTGAGATGAAACACTGGGCTTCTGTAGAATTTTTTACACACCGTATAATAAAAGTCTGCAATCTGATATGTCACACATCTCCATAAACCTCTGACATTGAATTTGTTCTATTCTGATTGCTTTTTCATTGATCCAAGTGTTTGGTGAGGAATTAAGGGGCTTTCCTTCACAAATATTTTGTTTGATTTACAGCATCTTGGACTGTGATATTCCTGGTTAGAATATTTTACTGTTGAAATATTTAAAAAAAGACATTAGTTGAATTCCTGAAGGATAATGTGCATCAGTTCTATGTTAAGCTCTTTGTTCAGACTTATTATTTCAGCCTCCAAAATGTGTTTTCACTAACATAATAGCGTGATAAATGCAAAAAGTGTGTGCACAGCTTTAAGACATTTGGAAATGTGTCTACAAGTTGCTTTTGTATTGGTTGGTTTACTTTTCCTATAATGGCATTTCTATTCCATACTCTACTGTTCCACAGATTTCTGAAAGGTTAGCATGAACTGTGTGGACATTCTAGTTGTGAGCTTAAAAACTGGAGTTGCATGGCACAGAGTTTTACTCTTGTCTAATTGAGCTCTCCAATTTCTTCCTTCTCGTATACATGGACATTAGTTTCGCTTGTTTTCCTTTGAATGTTTATTTGCGTTTCCTTACCTTACAGTACATAAACGTTTCAGTTAACAAAGAGTTAAGTGTCACATTCAACCTGGATTTTCTATGCTGTTTCATTCTCCTTTTGATCTTCCTAATCACTTCCTTAACTCAAGCACTTCATTGTGAACCACCAAAGTAATAACCATCACCAAGACACCGACCTACATCACTAGGACAGTTTACTCCTTTATACTCCGTATCTGCTCTTCCCAATATGACAGCCACTGTAAGTATAAAAATCACACTGGAGTTCTAAGACTTAGTACAAATACGAAGGATATGAATCATCTTTTAAAATAATTTTAATGTTGATTATATATTGAAGTGATAATATTTGGGGTTTTATTAAGAAATTAAAAGGTATTAAGTGATTTTTTTTCTTTAACTGAAAAAATATTCTAGGCTACTAGAAATTTATTTTTAAAATGTAGCTACCAGAAAATGTGGCTCATATTTGTGACTTGCATTATATATAGATTAGACAGTACTGCTGGACATCAATTTTCCTCAAACCTGGTTGCCCACCAGAAGTATCTAGGAAACTTAGAAAAACCCCACAGTTTCCTGGGTCCTACTCCAGAACTAGTAAGTCCAAATACTGGACACAGGTCTTAGGAATCCGTACTTTTACAAAGCTCTCTCAGTGGTTTTGAGGCTGCCAATGAACAGAACAACATCTGAGAACTTTTACTCTATGTCCCTCTTTTGCTACCTCATGACACTTTTTGGAGCTGGATCTCAGGTGCTACAGGAAGTGTTCTTTCCATGACTGAAGACTGTAAATCACAAAACAGGAGTCCCTTCCAGCTCGCTAAAGTAGTTCCTTTCCTTTAACTTATTTAAATTTAGAACTCTTTAAGAAGGACTTATGGAGTAAGGACATTTGCATAATGCTATAGAAACCCTTTTGCCGTGACTGGTGTGGATCAGTCGGTTGCGCATCATCCTGAAAAGTTGAAAGGTTTACTGGTTGGATTTCTGGTCAGGGCACATGCCTGGGTTGTGGGCCAGGTCCCCAGTTAGGGGTGTGTGAGAGGCAACTGATTGATGTATCTCTTAAACATTGATGTTTCTGATGTCTCTCTCTCTCTTTTTCTCCCTCCCTTTCCCTCTCTCAAAAATAAAAATAAATAAATAAAATCTAAAAAAAAAGAAAGAAACCCTTTTATCTGATGCAGCTGGGCCCAGCAATAATCATTTACTTTTTTTTTTTTTTTTAAGGACTTTTAAATGATCTTTTTAGAGCAGTTTTCGGTTCACAGCAAAATTGAAAAGGCGGTACAGAGATTTCCCACATACCCTCTACCTGACCGGGGCACAGCCTCCCCTGCTGCCCACACCCCCCACCAGGTGGGCACGTTTGTTACAAGTGATCAATCTGCATTGACACACCATCAGCACCCAAAGTCCATACTTCACTTTAGGGTTCACTCTAGGTGTTATAGTGTTTAGTTTTTAAAACACCATTGTGGGGGTAATTTTATTGTAACTTAAAAAATATGTACAGGCATTCTATTATCAGTCTTTTGACGTGGGGCCAGAGGGTTCTCAAGACGTACTGGTCTGAGGATTACAGCTCTCCAGTATCTTTCTTCCATAAGCAACATCTGAAACACCTTTATGATTTCCACTTCCATTTTTTTTAAATGTAGAAAAACCTTAAATACACTTATGAGGCACATTTGCAACCTTGTCACTTGAGTTGGCAGAAATCATTTTTTTACCTCTCTTTCCAAAGCATTTAACTTAGTTTCCACAAGGATAACAACTCTTTGTTTTCACCCTTACGTTTCATAAGTTGACATAGTATTTATGACATTACAAAATTCCAATAACCATTACAACAGTCACAGTCAGGTTTGGGAATACACTTATTTGACTTTTGTGAAGCATAAAGCTCAACCAGCAGGAGCAGGATTGTCCAGGCCTCTTCAGATGTAGTCTGCTGTTGAGAGCATTTAGAATTTCACTGGCATCAGTCTCTATGTTTAATACAAGGAATGCAGAGCATGGTGAATTAATCTGGCAAATCAGTTAATTGAAAGTCATTAAGAGCTCTGCTATAAAAAATAATTTAATAATAGCAATAGTAACTGATATTTAACACTTACTATGTGCCAGACATAGACACTATTTATAATAGCTCACATTTGGCTCACAAACATCCTTTGAGGCATGATTTATAATTAGCTTCATTTTACGCACGAGGAAGTCAAGGCTTCCAGAGGTTAAGTTACTTAAGGTCATACAACTTTAAGTCTGCAGATAGAATTCAAACCCAGGTCAGTCTGATCCCAGAATCCAGGACCAGCTTTCAGCTTCAGAGACCTAACCCTGACGAGAGGGTTCATGCTGTCCTGTGTCCGAGACCTCACTTGGTCTGACATTGATCTATGGGGCTGGGTCAAGGGCAGAGACTCTGCAAAGCTAGCCATCACCGTAACAAATAACTTGCATGTGTGTCCTAGATCAGAGAACAACTCTATAAACCTTTTTAGAATATGATGAAGCATCATGTCATTAATATATCTAAATCTTTAACCAATGAATAGATTGGGTGTTTTGAAGCAAACTTTGCTGAGGGTATTACTTGAGTTAGAGCCCAAGCTTCAAGGAGATGAATAAATTCTTATCCTTATTTCTGGACACTCTATCCTGCGATCTTGCAACCAGGTATTTATCATGCTGTCTCCTTTGTGGTACTTTTCCTTGGTGTGATGAATGTGGCTTCCTGGAAAGGCCGCTTTCCGCCAGCCTTGAGGCAGAGTCCTTTCAGCCCGAAGAAAAATAAATTGGCTTCAGAAAAATAAAAAATCACTGTCAACCTTTTAATCCTTTCTTTTCTATCTTCTTTTTCCTGACTGTGGTACCATGCATATTACAGTCTTCAGGGAGCGATTGTTCATTTCTGGAAGAGCATTGGGTGATTGAGATGTGCACTTTTGAGTGCATTTTAAAGCTTTGTCACACTTGCATGTGTCTGTGATAATAAATCAGCCATGGATCACTCTCCTAAAATACTGCCCCAGGTTACCTCTGCCCCCACTACATTTTTTTTCCACACAGAAAAGCTGGGTGGGTCCCGTTGCCAAACGTCATTTGCTAATAAAATATTGTACCAAGAGGTTTTTTAGTGAGCTATGAAACACTTAAAGCAATTTACATCTATTTTCTTGTCTTTGCAAGTGAATTAGGGCATTTACTTTCTTTGAAGTATAATTATGCACAAGGAAGTCATTCTATTTATTTCATGGTTCTAGATATGCTGAAAGTTTACTTTTGCAACTGCCACATTGAAAACAGTTTTTTCTAATGATAATTTTGCTCTGAATGTTTAAAAAAAATAAATCACGCTCTGTAGCCTCTTTTTTTGCATTGGTAAGAGCAATCAGAATTATCCTGTGAAGTTTTCAGTTCACAAACACTTGCTGCTAGGGAAGCGAGCAACTTTGTTAGTGCCTTAAACTTGGTTGGACATAGATTGGCTGTGTTGTGTCATTTGAAATTAAATATTTCTGGCTGCCAGGAAATAAGCAGTTGCCACAAGGAGGTCCACAGGGAACAGGATCGCTGAAATATCTCTCCTGTGAGGCCTGTGTCTGGGTGTCTGGGAGACAATATTAGACATGAGTTTCATTTAATTTCAAAAAAGTTAGCTTCCTGGTGAGAAGAGATTCTTTTAATAATTTTCCCCTAGAAGATTTGAATATCAAGAGTAGACGGACATATCTTTATGGATGGACAAACTCAAATGCTTTGCAGGGGCCACTGGAATTTGGATAACAGCTCACGTGTGTTTTGTAAACTAAATATTGCTGATGCAGTAGATTGTGGCTCTCACACTGGCCCCCAGACCTGCAACATCAGTGTCACCTTCATCTTAGAAAGGCAAAATCTCAAGCACCACCCAAGCCTTCTTAAATAAGAAACTCTGGGGGTGGCGTTAGTGTTCTGAGCTTAAGCGCCTCCTCCATGAGATTCTGAATACTAATATCGGAGAATCACTGCCGTGTACAATTATTTTAGTTGGCAGGAAATTTTGGCATCATCTCTCCAAACTCATCATTTAATATATGAAGATTTGAGGCTTAGAGAAGTCATGCGGTTCATCTAAGGTGTTGTTTCAAGTTGCAAGGAACAAAGTCAAACAATAATCATTCAGTTAATGGAAATTTATTGTAGGAATTTGTAGGGTATCTCTGATATCAAGTCTTAGACTATGATTATACGGACTCAGGCATCCCTCCTTCACTGTTTCTGTTATTGCTAATCCCTCTAATGCCCTTTTCTCTCTCCTTCTACCTCATGGCTTCTGCTTACTTTCTCTCAGTTGGTATTTTTTTGTCTTGTTTTTCAGTTTCTGCATCAGTTCACAGCCTGTATCCCAATCTTTGTATTACTAAAGCCGCTAGGGGAGAGGATCTGGTATAAATTGTAAGTTCCTTTATTAGACAAAGCCCTAGTGCCAGATCTCTTTCTCTCTTTCTTTCTTCCTCTCCTTCCTTCTTTTCTTCCTCTCTCTTCCTTCCTTCCTTCCTTTCTTCCTTCCTTCCTTCCTTCCTTCCTTCCTTCCTTCCTTCCTTCCTTCCTTCCTTCTCACAACCATTTATTGAGGTTTTTGTGTCTTTCATTATTCTAAATTTTGGAGACACAGTGAAAAAGATAGACAAAGTATTCATGCCTCCACAGCTCTTAAATCCTAGTTAAGAGAATGGACAGAAAATAGACAAAGAGTAAATATTTACAGGTCCACAATCTTTTATCTGTGATTCTGAAATTCAAAAAGGTCTTCAAGCTGAGAGGTATTTCCTAACTCAGTTGGCAGCAAAACCTGACCTGACTTGAACTTCTCTGGCAGCAGAACATGACCTGGAGAAAGGTGAAGCTATTTGTAGTCTTTGTTTATCACTTTTCTTGTGAATTCCCATGCACTGGATTGAAGAAATACTAATGGTTTAGTACAGGGAGCTGTCGCAGACCCTGATGGGAACATACCATAAAACTTTCATAAAAATTATTTAAAAAATTGAATTCTGAAACATAAATGGTTCCAAGGATTTTGGATAAGAGTTGTAGACCTGTAAAAAGGGTTGCCAAGTGCTATGAAGAAAAATTAATGAAGATAAGAAAATAGAGAAAAATGAGCCCTGGCTGGTGTGACTTAGTGGATTGAGTGCTAGCCTGTGAACAAGGGGATTCCCAGTTCGATTCCCAGTCAGGGCACATGCCTGGGTTGTGGGCCCCAGTTGGGGGCACATGAGAGGCAACCACACAGTGATATCTCTCTCCCTCTCTTTCTCCCTCTCTTCTCCTCTCTCTAAAAATAAATAATATATTTAAAAAATAGAGAAAAATGGGAAATGCTATAAATAGTTTTAGATATATAACATATCTACATATATAATGTTTATGATATATAACATTATGTATACAATTGTTATGGTTCTCAGCAAGCATCCAACATTCACTAATGTGGGGATGAAGAAATGTAATTACTAGTAGAGGGTAAAGGGGCTTTTGCAAACAAGTCATTCAAAAAGAACTTAATTTTAAAACTTCTAATCAATTCTCACCAACTAACTTATTAAATGCGATGGAAAATATTATTAAAATTATTGGCTGATGTAGTAGGAAATTAATGTTCTGAAGCATGTAGAGTCCAAGGTAATGGATTTAGATTAGGTCTTATAATGAGGACATAAATAATTGTTTAGATAAATGATGACTAAGTGGATTAATTAGTGACATGGAGAAGGGAGTGTGAGGAACAAGGGGATTTGAACTATCCCTCTGTGTGTGGGGTTCAGCCTACGCAAAATGTGGCCTTCTTTTACATGCAGAAATGATATATGGAAATCTTCTGGGCAATGTTAGTGATAGCATCAGTCTTTCAACTTCAAACTTGTGCCACTATTTTTATTTAAGATTTCTCTCATGTTATGCTGCATGCAATATAGTCTTTACCTGCTAGGGAATATTATTACTAGACTGTTATCAATCATTATGTTTAAAAACATAAGTGATGTCTGAGTCCACTGCCTTTCCTTATTACTTTAAGTGTATAATTTGTACCACTATTTAATGTGCATTGAATTGTGTCATAAGCACCAGATAAACTTAGCAAATATCAAAGGATGGATATGTATCTTGTCATATTTGGATTTCAGCTTTTAAGTGATTTCTGGCTTTTTGATCTCTGAAAATTTTAAATAAAAAGTTATATTTGGCAAAGGATCATGCATGGAGATCTGACAGTGTTGGCTGAAAAGTGAAGAATCTCTTCATCCTCCCTCTTGGCATACGATCACACAATCTCTGCTTGGATGTTCGAAGCCATACCCAGGCACCCTATTTCTTGTTACCATTCTATTCTTGCTTTATGTAGAGTAAAATATCACATGAGCAAAACTGCCTGATTGTGATTTTGAAGTTGCAAAGATAATCTATTCTTCCAGTCTTTGACATATACTATCATATTCAACTGTCATCTTTTCTTTCCCAAGTTATCACAGAAGTTAGTTTTTGCAAAATTTCCTTCATAGGTTAGGGTTTTGAAACTAATTGATCTCCAGTAGACACTTGCATTTTGTATTGTCCATTTAAAAACATGATGCCCAGATACAGTCACAATAATCTAGCAAAGTTCTGATCAATATAGAATATAATGACATTAAAAGTTTCCTAAATTCAGAACCATATAGTTATTTTGCAGTCCTTCCATATATTTCCTTATTTACTTTTTTACTCACAACTGTTGCCTTTGTCAATTTTATGGCTCCTCACTTGAGCTATTATAGATCTTAAATATTTTCTTCCTGTCCTACAGATTCATGGTCAATGGTGTGAGTGATATGCAGAAACCATATTACTATTTACTAGTAAATTGGTAGGTGATGTGAGGCTACACGCAGAAAAAGTCCAAGGTAACTGGAAAAACTGATGACAATAATTGGAATTTTAAAAGCAGAATTTTTGTTCTGTTTTAAATTTTGAGGTGGCAACCCAAGTGTTAACCCTCCTGTTAACAATACTCTCATTACTTTGTGACCTACATTAATTGATTTTAGAAAATGTCAGTCAGGGTTCATGTTCAAGATCCTCGGCCCTGAAGCAGCAAGTAATAGCTTTGAGTAGTGCTGATTTATGTGAAGTTTTCTGAGGAAAAGAAATACAATTTCTTGCTATTTGTTTTCTAGAATTGACCATAAATATGTTAGTGATTGCTTTTTTAAAATGTGGTTAGAAAAATAAGTTACACTGTGGAGTACAGGTCTTCAATGCAGACCTTCAGCTTATGCGGTGAGGAGAGTGATTTATAATGTTGACTATAGGTCAGATTGTCTTTGAGAAAGCTGTGCTTTCAACACCGCAGGATTAAAAGGAAAAACTGAAAGGAAAAACACTGTGTTAAAAACAAACCCTCCTCCCAGCTCCCATTCTCACCCCCACTCTCCCCAATATCCTGCTTTGTAAACCTGTGCGAAGTTGATGCTGGTGACTGATTGCCTTTGCCTGCATGTGCGGACTTCCTTCCCTAATGTTTTACTTTCCCAGCCTCTCTGTCTGTGCTCATTACTTTTACTCACTCTGGTGCTAACATGATTATAAAACTGGTTGAGTCTTGCTTTGTTGTGTCCTCAGAAGGAAATTCCTAGCTATAGCCAAAGAGAGCAGAGGAAATTTCACTTCCCTGGTTTTAGCACTATATTGCTAAGGGAGTTGCATTGTCATGAATATTGGTCAGTTACCAGATTTCTAAGACTTCACTCATGGATGTAACCTTTATGAAATATCAATAAAGGCAAGAATCCAAGAAAGCCATACTAAACTCCCCAGAGGGAATTATATTTTCAATATAGTAAACTTTTGAATGTATTATGTATGATACTTTAAAATGTTATAATTGCATTCCTGATTATATAGAGCAAAGTGGCCAAAAACACAAGTAAAAATATAGAAAAATAATAGTTTTGAAAAACTGCCATGTAAGTATCCACATTGGATGTGGCAATTTGTATACTGCATATTTTCATAAATTAATCTGGCATTTACTTTAGATTTAAGTGGTCTTAATTTTTATTTTTTTATTCCATCTTCTCTCTAGAGCTTTCAAATTGGCAAAAACTTTCTTAATTGCACCTCTAACATAACTAACTTAGTAAGTAGAAATTCTAATTCATCTGATATCTTAATAGAACCAAGTTAACAACATAAATGTGTGATATTATTTTCCATAAAGATTAGTCTCTTGGGAAAACTATTGACAATGATAAACTGCCCAGATTTTACTTTTATAGTGGGTAATATAATCGGAAAGACTGTGGAGTCAAGTTCTTATTAAATGTAAAATATTTCTTTGGAGGAGTCTAATTATTGACAAAGTATAAGAGTCTTCAAATGTGCCCCACTGCACATATAGACTGTAGTTCCACTGAACTTGCCTAAGGACTTTGCAAACTAAAAGAGCAAGAGGTGAGTGGTTTATCAATGTCAACAAACTCTAGCTGGATGAACTGTGAGTCACCTTGAATGTATATGTTTTTCATTATAATCATTTGCTTTTTAGAAGGCATATCTATATTAAATGTACATGTGAAATAAAATGTTTTCTTTGAAGATATAACCAAATATGTAAGTGTAGCCCAGGAAAAAACTGAAGTGTGGGCTCTGGATGGTAGAGGACATTATAGCCAAGTCCCCATTATCAGAGAGCTAAAGTAACATTTGGGATTATTGGTGAATATACTTCTAACAAATATTATAGTTTCTGTGCCTTCCATGGGTAATAGAGTAAATATTTTTGATTCAGAGTAGGGACAGAAAATCTGTGGCAATTCAAACATGAACTAAATTTTTGCTTTTCCTTTGAGAAAGTAACTCTTTAAAAACACTGGATATATATATATTTTAAAATTATTCTAAAAAGGATGTAGCTAAGTAAATCATTCCAGTTAGTCACCGTGCTATCTACAAGTTTTCTCGAGTCCTTCATCTAATTAAAATTAGTTCAGTTAGAACTCTACCCTTTCTCTCTCCCTAGTTCTAAAAGCATCACAAATTCTTAAAAACAAAAGCAAATCTTTTACACTTTTGCTATTTGCTTGTGCCAGTTCATTGTACTCATTCCAGTTATTCTTAATATTCAAGTTCCCCATGTAAGATGGGCTATATGCTCCTTTCCGTCACCGGCTTAGATCTCTGTTGGGCTGGCATAGACATTAAAGCTTGGTGGGAGCAAATGATGGGGACAGGGGTGGGCACCTGGTGGTGAGGGAAGGAGGTTCAGAATTGGACTAGCCAGAAGTTAATAGACTCTCAGGTCAAAGTGAATCCTGTAACTTTTATTTCTCCCCAGCTGTTTCCCCTTCCTTGAGAAAGGGTCATTATGGACCAAGGTCAAACAGGGACAAGACAATACAGTCCATTCAGTCTAGACATGGAGAATGATGGAAAACCTACCAGGCACAAAATGGGAGCTGTCCAGGGTTACTGTAAGGAGTGGTGTCAGAGTGTCACATGCTGGGCTGCATTCTTCAAGCATTTCTTTAGGAAACTGAGGGAAAATCCTAATCCCAAAGATTTGCAACTCGGATAACAAAATGGGCACCATGGAGTGTTTGGACTGGAAGGAAAGGGATAGGGCTTCCCTGGAAGTTGGAAAAATGTATGATGATGTCACACATTGTAAACACTCCTGATTCTGGTCCATGGTTAGTACTTCTTGCATGTCTCACTGAAGTCCCAGGAGTCTACCAGAGCATTATTCTGGGTGCAGAATTCTGGAACTCTTCCTTGAGATGGATGCCAAGATGCTGATTTTGATTAAATGAGTTACTGTAAAAAGAGGTGTGGTCAGGTTTTTCTCCAAATATCTGAATACTTTTTAAGGTAGCAAGAGGCCATTGAGAGAATGATTTTATACTCATTACAAGTTAAATTGCACCCACCGACTATTATGTCCCTGAGGAGCACTGGACTGAGTGCTGTGGGCTGAGTGTGGGTGGTTCATTTGCAATTCAATGCAGGAAACAATCAATGTCAAAATGGGCTTGGTTCGGAAAATGAGTTTTTTGGAAGTTCAGAGAAGAGAAAGAACTACATGGACTTGAGTGATCAAGGAGCCTGCATGGAAGAGGTGTCACTATGGAATTATTAGGTAATATAAGAGTATTCAGAGAGAAGACCAGGGGTGTTTTTGTGTTCCTGATGACAGGGAAGTTATGTTAAGGGAGGTAGTAAAGAACTTTGGCTAAAACAGGGGCAAAAATTATGGCTTTGAAAGTCAGTCTGAGGAATATAAACTTTATACTGAGGGTCCTGGTAAACTATTGATTTATGGAATGATGTTTCCAGTGTAGTATCTTAGGAAGACTATTTGTCTAGCACAAATGCAGTCTGGCGTGGAGATGAGCAGAACTGGAGTTAGGAAAGACATTGAGGAGAAATGCAGGTGGGGTGGCAGAGGCCCAGGGAAGGGAAGAAGGGTAAGGAGATGAAGTAAGGTAGTCCTTTCTCTATCGCAGCAGGTATAGGAAGTGATGATGGGCCTGCCATTAAGAATGATCATGGCGGTCGGAAGTGACAATCACAGTGCTCCAGCCCGAGAAAGAAATTGAGTGTCTTCATTTTTTATGGTGCCTTCACACGACACAACTAGTTTCAATACCGAGGCAGTGGGCGCTAACCAGCTGCACTAACAGGCCTTCTGGGAAGGTTTTCCTAAGAAATTAACTCCATGGAATTCTGAGGCCTCTCTGTTAATTCTAATCCTTTGGACATAGTTTTACTTGCCAAGGCAATGTGTGTAAGTTTCATTTTCATCACTTTGGATGAAAATTCTTGGAAGAGGGAAGCCAAATCTCTGACCAGTGCTTTTTAGGGGCATTGGATCTCAGTGGCCTCAGATGCTTGCCACACCTTAATTCCTGCAACCTCCCAAGCTCCTTGTCTTTGAAGTTCTTTAAAGGCAAGTCTCAGAACCCTAGGAGAAAGTCCAAGCAATACCTGTTCACTCCTCTTGACCCTGAACTGAATTAGTGTGCTCTTATTTATCCTCCAAACATTTATTGACAGGCTATTTTGTATCAGGTTTGCCCCATGGAGTTCACAGTGCAGTGAGGCAGTCAAATAACCAGACTGGCAATTGAATAAATCCTCAGATATACCCTGATACGTACATTATAGTATAGGTTTCTGGAGCCAGACTGCATTTTTTACCCCTAGTTTTGCTTAATGGCTGTGTGACACTGGACAAGTGACAACATCTCTGTGTCTCAGTTCTGCCATCTGTAGATAAAAATAATAATAGCAACTAATTTATAACAATATCTAGAAGGTTAATTGAGGTGATATAAGAAAGCTATTTAGAACAAACCTGGCACAAAGAAAGTGCTCAATAAGTATCAGTCAGTATATTCCAGCCCAGAGGAAGGGTGGAGTGCAATAAAATATGGCCTAGGGGCAGCTGATTTTAGTTACTACATACATGTATATATGAGAGGTTGATAGTCAGATTCTACTTTGATCAGTCATGATCTGTCCTGATTGGTCGCTATGTCCATCTTAATTGGTTGGTGGCTGTACTGTATGGGTTGTTTATTATTTTTAATATTATCCTAGACTCTAAGTCATTGGTCCTGAAACATTATTGTACATTAGAATAAATGGAATGCTTACTAAAAATGTAGTTTCTTGGGTCCCAACCCAGAGAATTTGATTGAGTTAATATGAAGTGAACCCAGAAATATTTTAAACAGGCCCTGTAGGTCTGCCTTCTGGGAAACTCTGGAGGGTCAGGAAAGGTCATCTGGAAGAAGTTAACCTTGAAACTAAGACCTGAAATTCTAGCACCTTTAGGTGGGAAGGTGGGGAGAGCAGGCTAAATTAGGAGATTATTCTCCTCAGAGGAACGGCGCAGGCAAACACACAAGAAAGAGGGGTTCACAATGGAGTATTGAGGTCAAGGGTGGAAGTCAGTGGGCCCTGGCCAAGGCCCTGATTATAATGCCGTTGTAAGCCATAGTTTTGTTTTGCTTTGTTTTGTTTTAATCTTTCGAGCAACGAAAGGAGATTCACTGAATATTTTAAGGATGGGTGACAGGATCATGTGCATGTGCTAGAAAAGCTCTGGTTCTACGTGAAGGGAAGAAGAACAGACAAGTCAGAGGCAGGAGGCCAGCCAGTGGGTTCTGTGGTGTGAGCTGGTAGCTTGGTGGCCTGTTAGCTGTCCTCACTCTTGCACTTGGCCCTCTTTTTGGCACTTTCTCTCACTACTTGACATGTGGACTTTTCTTGACTCAGTCACTTGGCCTTATTGTCTTTCTTCATGTCAAGTGTGGTCTTGCTGCTCCAGTTTCTAGCAAAACAAAAATAGCAACCAGACTCTGTCCCCAGCTCTTGAACACACGGGCACCTGAGGAAGAGAAGGAAGGGATGGGGGAGACTGGAATGTGAGATATGGGAGGCAAGGCTCTACCTGTCTTGTCCGTCTCTCTGTGGCTACAGAAGTGGCAACAAATGTAGTAATAGTGTCTCAGGGAGAAGTATACAGTAATTGCTCAGTACACACTGGCAAGAAGAACGACACCTCTAACTTCTATGGATAGTATGGAATGAGCTTTGATGACCTACCTTGTCACTGCTGATTGGGAGGCATTTTAATTCATTCTTTTGATCATACTTTCTTCCCTTGTTTTCTCCTTATTCTTTGCATACTTTCTAACAGGAAAGGGTGGGGGTTATCTTGTCATTAGTTAGTCAGCCTCAAAATGTTGTATTTTAGTTATTCAAATTGTCCTGTTGTTGCTTCTCTGGTTTAGTAAGAATTACTTTGCCAAAGCAGAGAAAGTACAAATCCTAGAAACCTGTTACTCACTAAACCCACCCCATAAACCCATTCAGAGTCATTTCCCACAATAGGATTGAAAAAGAAAGAATAGGTGGTAATCAATTGTAGCATTTATCAGTTTGCCCTTCAGATCTTACCCTTCGCCAGCACTGTGGTGCAAGATCCCAAGAAGGCAAGAAGTGGAGAAAGTGGGTTAAATAAACACCTAAAATTCTTATATTTTTCCAAGGGCCATGTCTGAAAACCCTGGAAATAGCCCCCAGAAAACCACTTATTCAATTACTAAAACAAAGTTATGGATAATGCCTTTCCCTCCCCTTAGCAGCCTGGATGTTCCTTAAAGTTGACTTGTACCCACTGATAATAAGGATTAGCAAAGGTTTGCGATTAAGCGCCAACTGTATGTTTAATTGTTTAAATGCAAGAAAAAAATATAACTTACTGGTAAACTGTGCAGAATTTGAAACAAAGTGCCCTTTTTACTTTTGTAGGAATGTGGATGCTAACCAAATGTGTCCGCATGGTTTCAATTAAGCAATGGAATGTTAAATGTAAAGCTAAATTGATGAAAATAACTTTCTGACAAACCAATAAATTGGAGTCTAGAACTCACTGCCCATACTGTATGGCAGCCAGAGAAACATTGCTAGATCATCAATTTTTACTTCATTTTTTGAGTTAGTTTATACTTGAAGAGAAAAAAGGAATGCTAGGAAAGTAATTTAAATTCTTCCCAGCTATAAACAGAGAATATGCACATTGGATGTGGACCTTATTCTTCACTGTATGCAATTCAACTGATTGTTTATTCTTTTAGCAATTTCCTCAGTGAAATTTTTGGAAACATAAGACAGTTTTCAGGGAACTCTCATGTCAACATTTTGGCAAATGATCTGGCAAAATGCAAGTCATTGGACTATTTTTCTAAACTCCTCAGAACGACTCCATGGCAAATCCCTGTTCTTTCAAAATGATGTTTTAATTTGCCTTCCCTCAAATTTTTTAGTCTTCAAGTTGCTGTCTTATTGAGATGACAATGTACTAGAAAAATTATGAGTTTGGAGAAAATTCTAAAATTTCTTGCTGAAAACAGAGGATAAAATTACAGTCAGAAATCTAACTCTGCACATTTCTGCTTATGTCAGAAATTTCCATTTCACATAAAACTGTATCTCTGAGTAGGTGTTTTATTTGGGGGGAAATGGCAGGAAATAAACCTTTTAAACAAACAAAAAAAAGTAGAAGTTGAGGACATCTTCTTTACCATTATATTTTTCATGTGACACAAAATGGGCATCCCTTGCTGAAATGCCCAGAACACCCCCCCCATCTTGATCCCCACTGTCTTATAGGTTCAGATGTCTCCTGTGATCCTGTTGCTTAGAAAGGAGAACTGATGCCAAATGTAAGGTGGCCTCTCTTGGTTTTCATGGCCCTGTCCCAAGCCCAGAGTCCCAGATGGACCCTGTGTTCCAATTTGGTACATTTCCAACTAACGGCCTATTCAAAACTCATTTAGGCTATACTTTTAAGAACACAAGAGCAGAATCAATTTTATTTGCATTAGATGATTGTCACTCAACATTTTGTTTGGCGGCCAATCAACAAATGTTATTTTTTTGCAAAATTATTTTTTGAAGCATCATCATGAAACTGCTTCTTTTTGGGTTTTTAGATAAAGTTGTCAAACCTTTCAAATGTTTTCAAATTAATATAAAATTTAAAATCAGACATGGTTAAATACAGTACATATTTACTTTGACTCTTATTTATTTCAAAATCTTATTATATATTTAAATGGCATCCAGAGGGGAAAATAATCTTGTTTGAGAGCAGGCAACAAAATTTGTCTTTTCCTAAATTTATCTTTTTAAAAAATATTTTATTTATTTATTTTTTAGAAAGAGAAGAAGGGAGGGAGAAAGAGAGGAAGAGAAACACTGATATTCAAGAGAAACATCGATCAGTTATCTTCAGCGTGCTCCCAACTGGGAGCCTGGCTTCCAACCCAGACATGTGCCCTGACTGGGAATTGAACATGCTAACCTTTTGATTTTCAGGATGATGTCCAACCCAGTCAGGGCCTAAATTTATCTTTGTATTCATTTGTTTCTAATGGATCTGATTAGAGACCAATGCTCAATTAATATCACTACTATAGTTCCCATTAGCTGCTGTATTTAAGATGCATGATGGTGCTCTATTGATCAATCAAGTACTTATAGATTCCTATATGTAATAATAACTATTTCTTCAAGCTTTGAGTAATCTACACATTTGATTAATTTAAACTTGTAAGATATTCATTCACGTTATGATAAAATTGTTGCAAATCTGAGTTCTGTGATAAACCACTGGACATCTCCCTCCTAGTTCAGTTGACGTGAACATGTTTATTGTGTATCCTTTTCTCAGCCTTGGGATGCAAAGATAAAGAATATTACATGATCTCTGCCCTCAGATACTTGCAGTAGAGATAACAGTAATGCATTTATTGATGAATATATTTCAGCCAGTTTCAGCTATGAATCTATTTAATGTAGTCTTCTTTAAGTCACATTTCTTATTCTTTTAATTTATTAAGCACCATCGATACATCAAGCATATGATAAGCCTTGGAGATAGATAAAACATGGTCTCTGATTTTTATTTCTTCTACAAATTTATTCTGAAAGATTTTATTAAGTGTTTTTCTGCAATCTTGATCCACAATACTAGTTGACAGGATAGTTTCAGCCATATGATCTTACCAAATTCAGACATAGCTGTTAGAGAACAAGCTTCCCTCTCAAGTTCAGGATGATACCTAAAGCTTTCTGATGTGCTGGCTCCATAGTCAGGCATTCCTCTGACTTTACCACCATCTTTTTTGGGTTTGACGATATTTTTCTAATTAGTCTGATTTTAGAAAAATCCATTGAGCTTTTCTGTTTTTGATCCATCCTTTTCTCTGTAGTCTTTCAAAACTCTCTGCCATCCAGTTCAATCAAGTGCTGCTCAATTTTCACACTAATCTTCAGCCTTTAGTCAATTTATTGCCCATTCCAACATTAGATCTTTCAAAAGATATGTAAAGATATCTAGTAAGTGTGTTGGGCATAATATTTATCAAGTATTATACATTATCATTCTCATTACATATATTTGCATTAAATATACTTGAGATAAATGGTTTCTAGCCAAAATAAATTAAATTATGTGTAATATAAGGTAAGAAATTTTACTCTTTATACCTCAGACTCAAGTAAGGTTTTCAGGAAAGTCTTTATTCACCATTCTGCTCCCAAATACCACGAGACCCACTTCCTCTGGTTTGCCCTTTATGGCCAACCTAGAGTACTTATGAAACTTCCTATCACAGCAGAGAAGTATGTGCAGTCCAGGAGCTTTTCCACTTGGGCTGATGGTTGCAACTGTGTATTGTTATTTTGGTAGACAATTGATAACATTCAGATTCCACACTCATGTATTTGCAAGGGCAGACTGTGCATAGGCACTCTGATATGTACTTTTACAATAAATTGTTATTTTTTATTTTCAAAAGTATATACAGTAGTCCTTCTCTACATCACGATTCACTTATCGCAGTCTCACTGTATTACGGGATTTTAAAAATACTATATGTTTAATTATTTATAATGGATTTTTCGCTATATCGCGGGATTTTGCGGTACTGTATACATATGTTGTTAAAGTTACGTAGGTTTAAGAGTAGAATATGTTTAAGAACATAAGCAGTGTTTATAAAAGTGTGCAAAAGGTTGATAAGGGAGTGGGAAAGGTTAATGAGGAACTGGGAACGGTTTATAAGTGTGTGGGAAGGGTTTATAAAGCCTTAAAATATATATAAATACTAAAATAAATGTAAGGTTCTTACTTTGCCTATCACGGTTGTGGGGGGAAGATGGTGTCTATGACATAATATCCGCGATAAGTGAGGGAATACTGTATTGTGAGAACTTATTGTGTGTAAGTTTTGTGTTACTCTATGGAAGATTTGATATTTGATCTCAAATTGTGGGAAAATTCCATCAAATATAAATTATGAAGTTAAAGACTCTCAGAAAGCTCTTTGTGTTGATTTTGCCAAAATAATTCTGTGCAAGTGTCCTGTACTCTGGAGTCTGTAGATACTAAACAACAGAACCAAATGAAAAACTTTTCATATCGGAATGTTGCTAGTTTTATTTGATTTTTTCCCCCCAACACAATACAGGATAAAGTAAAGATCATGTATGGGGGAGATATATGCATTTTTTTCTTTTTACCCTTTTTCTTTTATCTTCGTTTTTTTCTGCTTGTGAGTCACAGCAATCAATCTATGATGAATATACATTTGTAATATAATTAATGATTTTGTATTGTCCACAAATTTTAATATAAATACTCAAATTCAAAGAAAGTGTATTAGCTACATCAAATTCATATATTCATAGTGACTTGCATAATTTTGGTCACAAGGAAACTTGTGTAACCTATTCCTTGGTGGCCTCTTCTGTGCTCTCCTTTCAGAAGTGCTGACTTTTCATTGTTGGGTAAGTTCTGAAAGGAGATCATAATGGAACCCTGAATAGGCTCATAACTCAGATGGGAAACCTTGTCCCTAATTTTAATTTAGCTGTCACATTAGCTGTATTCCTTTGCTTCTCCATAGTTAGCATTGGTAAATTTCTATTGAATAACAGCCTTCAGGAATTCACTAAAAATCATTCAACTTTAAGGGCTTTAATAATGATACTGGTAATAAAAACAATAGTAACACCATTAATACCAGTGAGCATTTCTTAGGTCAAGTATTTTAAATATATCCTCTTAATTTGTATAACACTCTATGTTGCAGGTTCTAGTATTTCCATTTTACAGCTGAAGAAACGGAAACTTCAAGAGGTTAAGTATGTTTTCCTAATCTGCTATGTTCTTAATGCTTATTTTACTGAGCCTCCTTGGATTTTTTCTCACCATTTAGTATTTGCCTTACATGAATATTACAGGGATAATAGGTACATCTGTAAACCCATGGACAGTTCTAATCACCAATATTTGAAAGACTTTGTGTAAATGTTTGTGTATATATATGTATATATATCTCCATCTCTCTCTTTCTTTCTCTCCATACAAATGCTTACCTAAGTGTATAAAGTTTGATGTAATATATAAAGACAATAAAAATGCTGAATCTTAATTTGAGACTTAAGACAATTTTGTTCAATTATTAGTAGCATTAGAGAAACATTGGAAAATATTTGCAATGGAATGGCAGTCCCAGAGATTTAGCGAAAAACCAACAGGGTCCTTGGGACAATCTTTAGAAAATGCTTTGTACACGGTGACTTCTTTTTTCCTTGGGGCAGTAACAAGGACATTTTGTGAATAGAGCAATTTATGTCAAATACCTTATGGAGCCCAAGAAAACTAGCCTTTGGCTTCCAGGTTATATTTCTCTCGTCTTTCCAAGGCCAAGGTTTGAAAAAGCTCTAAAAGCAGGATTCAATAAATACATGAGCTTGCGAGGAATATTTAGCCACTTGGTCTTGTGACTGTGGCAAATCATTCACTTGAGCAGAACCTGAAGGGCTTTTATTTCCCGTTATGGGAAATACAATCTGGGCAAAATGAAGAATGTTCTTTAAAGGGAACTGTTTGTGGGTCACTTCAAAGTTGCCCGTGCTTACCTAGGGCTCTCTCCTTGAGGAAACTTTGTTAGCATCAGCATCCATGCTTCTGTTTTTAGTTTAGAAAGAGCATTTCTCCTCCCCACTCACCCCTCCCTTCCTGTTTTTCTGGTAGCTTTGCAGACTCAAATGCCTCTCTTAGGACTTAGTGTAGAGGCCTGGGATGTGATCAGTCCTTATTTAGAGCAATTGAGTCCCCTAGAATGTACTTTGCTGCTTTACCAACAGTTTGATAACCAAGGACCATAAAGTTTGAATGGTGATTTCAATTCCCTGTTGGCTGTTTGGTTCATGATTCACTTTCTACACCATTTTATAGAGAACAACACAGACTCTTGCCTTTAAAAAAAAAGTAATTTCTGGTTCTTTAGAAATATTGACTCAATATATTTTCCAAATGTTGAGAAAGTTTGATAGAGGAAAAGACTAAGTTGATTCTTCTGTATAAATTCCTTTTTAGAATGGTTTTTCCTTATTTATGACTTACAGTAACAAATAATCAGCCCAAATCAGTATGTATGAATGAATGTACAAAGTCATTACACAAAACCCGATTAAGGACGTTTTGCGCCCTTTTGATGTAGACTGAGAATATCCTTCCCCACGCAAAAACGGGTTTTATTTTGATTTTTAAAAATGTAACAAACATTCACTGAGACTTGGCTAACTGCCTTGTACTGTGATAAAAGCAGGAAAAGATTGTAGAAAACTCATTTCCCATAGTCAAGAAGTCTCTGGTCTAGAATATCTCACTCCTACAGAGATGCACTATGTTATGGTTTACTGTGTTTATTTAGAGTATATTAAATATTATAACCAAAGAAAGAGTAATTTTTAAGGTATGTTTCTAGTGTAACTATTGTTTAAAGTACAGAATATTACTAGGCAATACTGTAAGAAAGTGTTCTGCAAAGAAGTTTGGAAAATGTGCAATTAGGCAAAGTTAAACTGTCTTTTTAGCAAGTCAAAAATTTAAATATCAGTAACAATAGTGTATGATTATAAAAACCATGTAGTATATTGAGTATCCGCAATCATAAAAACATGTATGTGAAAAAAAAGCACGTGAGCCATCCAGTCTTTCAAGACCAACTTCTTCACTGTATCTCATTTACAAGAACAAATTCCATTGATTCTTTGTTTTCTAATGTGTCATTCGTATCAGCGCACAAACATAATTCTTCAGTCTTAACCAGTTATGGAGAAAATCTTCAACCCACCTTCTACTTCAGGTTTTGCCCATTTTTTCTGGTTATAGACAAATTTCTCAGAAGAGTTGACTTGTTGCTTCCAGTTCCTTTTTCCCTTTTTCCCTATTGCCTCTTGAAGCCACAATAATCAGCCTTTAACTCCAACCTTTTCACTTCACCCCAACAATGCTATCAAGGTCACCAATGAGCTCCATATTGCTAAATCCAATAGAACATCAAGAAACTAATATATGTGAGAAGGTCTTGACATGGATTATCAGCTTTTCAATAATATTCTCCTAGCTATAAATACTTCTCACTTCCCACGAATGGAAAAAGCCTGAGATTTTAAGGAGTCTAGGCTACCCCTTATCAGTCATATGACCTTGGGTAAATTATTTAATCTATCTCAGTGCCTTTCTCTTTAAAAAAATGGTATAACAACAGTGAGTACATTGTGATTACTACATGCTTTGAGATCAGGGTCCTTGTTTTGTTCATTATTATATTCTCAGTAAGCATCACATAGTACACTTAATAAAATAAATATCTGTTGACTGAGTGAATGAATAAAGTGTAGAAAGCACCTAGACTAGTTCCTGGCACAATGCAGGCACACAGCAAATGGTAGCTATTATGATAATTATTAGTAACTTAACTATATTTCTTTAGTTATACAAAACATTTAGATTTAAGTGCAGGTAGTAGGTTCTAGCAAACTTCAACTTTGTTCCTTATTGAATAGAATTAAGGATATTTGGTTGAGCTTACAGAATATTTTTAGCACTGGAATTAGTGTTTTCTTTGGCTGTTCTCTTGATGAAAAGACCCATTCAACACTGAAATTATAGCTATAGTTAAAGTAGAAACTGCAATAAATTTTGATTAACAGTGAATGTCAAAACACAACTTCATTGGGGTTTTCTACAAATTTGATGATACAGTAGGACTATAAGTAAGTGGCACCGATGCTTCAACTGAACTGTTTACCTATGGTCTCCTCCCATGGTGCTACCATGGCAGAATCCAGTTGTGGCAATTATCCAGTTACACCACCTTGTGCACAGACCTCTGTGGATGTGTTCAGTGGCTACCAGGACAGGACTGGATGTATTTACCTCTGAAAAATTGGAAGAATTAACAGAGAGGAACTGGAATCATAAGATCTAAGTTCTAGTCATGGGGCATTAATACCTGGTCATATACTATTACATTATTTGACTCAGTTCTTGATCTATTAAAGGTGGATAAAAAATACATGCCTCATCCACTCTTCAATGTAATTTAGGAAGGAAAAGTACTTGTTTTACCCAGGACTATTTTGATTGCAAGCAACAACACAACATCAAAGTTTGCTTAAATAAAGGGAGAGTTTTAATAAGACATCAAGCATATATTATGAGCCAAAGATAGGATGTATAGGTAGGCAGGCTTGAGCGAGATGCTGGAACAAAGCCTCAGAAACCATAGCTCCTTAATCAAGCACCTTTTCTGTGCACTGCCTGTGTTCTTTATGTTGCTTTGTGTTTTTCCTTCCTTTTCTTGGTTTTCCCCATAGACTGGCTTTATTGGTTGGCTCATTAAGACACAAAACGTGCAGTTGGTACTCTCAGCTACCCTCAGAAAACATATTCAACCTCTCTGTATTTTAACTGTAAATTCCAAGAAAAGAGAATCTCAGAGCCCTCACTTGGGTTAGTGTTCTTTTGGTCCAATCAGGTATGGCCCAGGTTTGGTCACTGACCATTCAGTAGGTCCCGTGGGAACATTCTCTTTGAAACTGGTTACAGGCAGATTCTTTAAGAGTGTTAAGAAGCACGGGGACATAATGCACAAAGAAACTGTTTAGCTTTTCCAGTTCATGTCTTTAAACCGATTTGGAGATTAAATATAAATATGTGGAAGTTTTAAACCAATTGTTTGTTTTTTCCCAGTATATGGATTTTTAATGTAAAACAATTGTATTTTTAAGTTAATTGACTTGATTATGATTTGAAAAATTTAATTTAGCTCAGAGATTACAATTAGGGAGTTATACAGTGGGGAAGTTTGTGTTCAGAGCACTTCATTTGAGGTTGTAACCCCGCAACTTTCTTATCCCCCAGGCCTTAATGACACCCACTCACTTAACTTTCAACTTCTTTTATCTGAAATTGAAAAGAACATAATCAGAACAAACAAGCAAACAAAAAACTCCAGGAAATATTTAGACTCTTATGAAAATGGGAACAAAAAGAACTTGCTTGGAAAGTTTTCAGAAAATTATGTTTGGTCCCTGGGGTATAGATGGTTCATCCCGAATAGTTTGTTTTTATTTCTTTTAGTGCAGATATACTTATATTGCCAAATTAGCATTGAATGGACGATAGTGCGTGTTTTTCGATTACCTGAGTGCTCTGGAGAGTCTTTTCTTTCTCCTTATTAGTATCGTTTCAAGAATCTCTAAATGAACCTTATTTGTATTACACTAGTGCATATATGGTTTATTAAGAAAGTTTGGAGAATATGGAATAGTATAAAAAATAAGAAAAAAAGCCACAAATTATCATGTTACCCACAGGTACCAACTGTTCATATTTTGTCATATTTTGATATTTTTTAATGTATTTCTAATCCGTTATTTTCCTAATGGAGGTTATACTGCATATGTGGCTTGGTATCCTGTGTTTTGCACTTCATATTTTATTATATGAAGTTTCATGTGTCATTAAACTCTTCATAAACATCTTTAATAGTGTCATAATGTTCTACTAAATTGATGTGGTATGTAGTAAAAATTTGGGTTACCTTTACCCTAAGAATGGACATTGAGGTTGATTCTTATTTTACTTCATTATAACCATAATTCTTTTCATGTTCTTGAAACCATTTCCAAATTTCTTTCCAGAATACCTGTTTCATTTTATAAGTTCAACAATGAAAAGATGTCTCTATTTACATGCTTGTGGTATTAATTATGATCATTAGAAACAAAATAAATAAACCAAAAAATCCCTCTGTTACTTTTATAGGGGAAAATAGTATTTTATTTTCTTTGGTAACTAGTTAGGTAATTTTTTCCTCATATATTTTTTAGAGCATCATTTTCATCCTTTGCTCACTTTTCCTTTTGGGGTCTTAATGTTTTCCTTAAGAACCTTTATGAACCATTTATTTATTAAGTTTATAACCATTTGCCATATAATTTAGAAACATCATATTGTTTTACATATAGTTGCTTTATATTTTTAGCTCATCAGATCAGTTGTTTTTACTAGAAATTTTCCCTTTTAACTTTCTTCACTTAGATTGACTATCTGATAAAATTTTGTTACATTGTTTTTTCTCTTTCTCTCTCATATGTATGTATGTGAGTGTGTTTGTGTGTGTGTGTGTGTGTGATTTATTATTGTTGACTATCTGAAAATAAGCTTCAGATACTTAGCTTTTAAATTCTTCATTGCATATGTCTTAAGAATAAAGACACTCTTCTACATAACTACAATATTATTAATACATCTAAGACAATTAACAACAAATTCATAACATCTAATATCCAGTTCATGTTTGCATTTCCCCAAGTAAATGTCTCTTATTTCCTTTAAGTTTTTCTCCAAAATTCAATCAAATCTTGTTGTATATATTCATTCTACGTTACTTTAGTATAGCCTATATTAAAAAAATTGTCTAAGAAAGTCTTTTCCTAAGGAGAGATTAAATGGGTTTCAGCTATATTTTCTATGAGTACTTTGCTTTTGTTTTAACACAAACTTTTTATATTCAATCAGAATTTATTTGGGTTATGGTAACTTCTGAATAGCAGAGATTATTTTTCTTTCAAATATATTATTTTCTTCCAGCAAAATTTATAATTATTTCTCAAATTTCTCACTTATTTTTATTTCTAAAGTTCTCATTTCTATGACTTTATTGAACATTTGTTAAGTTCTCATACATATGAGATTATTTCTTTGTTCCATTGATCTTATACCGGTTTTACATGAATGTAATTACTGTAGATTTGTAATGGATTTTAATATATGGTAATTCTGTCATTATCCTCATTTTCCATTGTCTGTGTTTTGAGTTCTTACATAAATTTTGTTCATTAAATAAATGTTTGGATTTTTTTTATTTCTTCCTCTATTATATAAGGAATATCACGTTGATATTTTAATTGAGAGTCCACTCTAGAATTATCTTCTTAAAGTTATGTATTTATCTTACTTGATAACTCTTGGTACTTGAAAAGAATTTCAATCTATATATTAACATCATGCAATGTTTTTCAAAAGCTTAAGTGAATATGTATTAAATATTGCTTGAAATATGTGTTATCTACTCAGTCATAGATATATTAAATTCTACCCCAAGTTTAAGCCACAGAGAAGCACAATTCTGCATAATATTTATTATAGCCTCTCTCTTCTGTCTTAATCCACCCCTATTGCTTTTATGAAATTGTACTTTGATTTGAGGCCATGAACTTTGATTATTAAAAAGTTGTCCCTTTTTAATTTGTTTCTATGTCAACACTAAGGATGCTCTTTGTTACTATAGAGTCTTGCTTGTGAGAACCTGTGGGGTACTTTTCTTTCTATCCTCACTAAAAAGAGTGTTTTTTTTTCAAATAGTTATGTTTTAATCTTATGGATACTGAATTTTATCACTTATTATGTTTGAATGTATACTTTGAAATAATATCCCAATTTGTGAATCTCCTTCATTCATTTATTCCTCCAGGTCTCCAACCAATTAATGAGTAATTTTTTAAAATTCTAATTTTCTCTACCTTTTTTCTATGAGTACATACTTGCATCCAAATGGTGTTTGTGCTACCTGTTTAAATTGCCACTTTAATTGGTCTATTTCTGATTTTTTCCTTTCTTTTTAAAATATTGCAAATGTAGCTATAAACTGAAGGAATGGTTTCAGGGAGCAGTAAAAGAATGGAGAGAATACCCACTGTGGTAATAATGAGCTTGAGTCTCATATTTTAAAGAGACTGTAAGTTTAGCTTTGCTCTGTCACTGGAACAGACGTGTTGTAAACACTTGAAAATCACTACATCCAGGCTTAGGCTCCCTTTGCTCCATCTCATTCTATAAACCTTAACTCATGGCCTTCAAAATATGAGAGAACTGACCTCATTACTATTTATAGAGATTTTACTTAAACAAAAGCTCAAGGCTCTTCAGAGGCTCTTAATATTACAGCACCCATGGAAATGATTTGAATCAGTGCATTGTTATATATTCCAAACTATTCTTGTAAAGAAGCAGTGCACCACGTTCCCCCCTCCCCGATTCAAGGACAAGGAAGAGTTCGGATTCCATACAAAACAACTGCATGGGAGGACAAGATATTCTAATCGCATTGGGCCAAGGCTCCTGACAGGTCTCAGACCATGCTGCCTTCAGACAGAAGAGGTGCTGACAGTCTATTTACACACACATATAAGGAGAACGGGTGGTATATACTCTTTACCCCCTCCTTTAGCTTTCTCTTTGATGAATATTTTCTTTAAAAGCTAATATCCTCATTGTAATATAAGGTGCTATAAATATATGCACTTCTTTCTCTTGGTATTTTGTAACAGGTTAAAAGTCACATTTACCATGACATACTCTTATGGAGAACAAAGAATCTGGACAATTTTTCTATTAGCAAGTAGTACAGCTAGAGGAAATAAAAGAGATTAGCTTTTCATAAACTGAAGTTAGAGCCTGATAAATTCAAGACCAGAGGTCATGGAGGCAAATGTTTGGTCTTATTTTTAAAAGGGGAGAATAAGGTTATCAAACCTCACACCACTGCATAAAAGGTTAGGGCAGTTCCTGGGAAGAGCTGGCAGGTATTTTTTCCTTTTGCACCTGAGAGTTAGGGCTCCGTCTGGAGTTTTTGTTCTTTGTGGGGTTTAGATTTTGTGTATAGGCAGCCAAACTTTGAAGAAGTTCATTCTAAGTTATTACATCTGTGAAATTACATGGAGGGTTTGGGATTAAAGTCATAATTAAACAGCTGCGTAGCTTTTTTTCTGATAACAGTATTAACAATCAAACTGACAAGACTCAAGAGTTTCTGAAAAGCACTTGGCTGAACTGTATACTATCTGCATTTTTTTATTGTGCAACATTTAAATGAGAAAATCACTTAATAGAAACACAAGAAGAGATGTCTTTTTAGCAGACTAACTTTAAATATAGACAATGTCTTACTGTTTTGTTATAAACTTTAGGTCCCACAGCTATGCTCTTGCTTTATGATTATTTCAAGATGGACCCTTCAGCTGCGAAGAGAGGGGGGGTCTGCTGCATGGGCAACAGCAGACCCTCCATATCACCCTGCCCAGGCTCTGTAGCTTCAGCTTCACTGGAGAGGACACTCCAGCGTCATCCCAAGATGTCGATTCAACACGGGAGGAGACAGATACCGTGTCACTCCCGAGTCGGACTGCACAGCCATTCTCGGCGGTGCAGATAGACTCTTAAGAAGCTACACCATCATCTCTCACTCTTGAGACGGACGGCTGCCGACGACGACGACGACTGTGTAGGAATTATGGATTTATTCCTTTGAAGAAACACAAAAGGTGAAGGGATCAGGGTAAAAGTCACATTACACTATATTATCAAAGAGCTCCATTTTGTATTATGTAATAAAATTAAATTTCAACTTTATCATAGATTTTTCACACTAACAGCAAAATGTTGTTGCTCTCGATGATCTCTGTGACATCCATTCCTCTCTTGTGTGATTGTTACCATTGTTTGTGGGAATGCTTCCTTAGCCACCAGGGGTACCATATTGGAAGACAATGCCAAATCTGGAAGTGCCTCCTATACCTCCAAAGAGAAACTATAATGTACATTTCATATGTACTGACCTATTATAGCCCAGTTTTTTGAAAATGAGTAATCTGAAATAGTGTATGAAGCAATGATAGCTTAATGCTTAACACTGTAATGCTTGATTATCATATGTACATTTCTCAAATCTTCTGGGTAAGAGTTTGCTGTAATATATTTGGAGTTTCCAGCCTTGAAAAAGGAAAAGAAGAAACAGTGACCTTGCCACATATTTCTGAGTATCTGACCTGATTGCTTTACTTCAAGAAACAGTATATCAATCAGCCTTGATTTCTAAGAAACACTGTTATGCTTGAAGCATAACTATTCATTACTTTTAATAGCAAAACAGAGAAGCTGAAAAACAGTTTTCTAAATGGAGTCGGCCCATGTAATTTCTGAGCATAATATTTTCATAAAAATTTACAAAAATCCTTCCTTACAACCTTTACATTCCAATTGAGCCTGATCATTTTGCAGGTTTTGATGATCTAGCAGGTATGAAGAACTATACATTAAATGCAGTGTTGACAAAGGAAATTCACTAGCAAGGGTTTCATTAACTGAGGATTAAGTTAAAACCCTTTTCCAGAATTGCCAATAAGTGAGACTCTAATCTAAAATTTCACATTTAGTACAACTAAAATCTGTGTGTTCACACATGTGTGTGCTTGCTGAATGAGTGAGTTATGTGAATGAAGGCAAATCCTAAAATGAGTTTTAAAAAAATTTGGTTGGCTGGAAAAGTACAAATTTTCCTGATTATTTTGTAAGTATAATGTATTAAGTGGGAGAAAATCCTACAACTTAAAGCATACTCTACAGTTCCATCCAAGCAGATACAGAAATATGTAACTGAAAGATTTTTAAAGGTCAACTCTATACTATGTTTTATGGGTGGGTTTAGGTATTATTTGAGAGAATTTCTTTAATATTTTTTTTTTACAGGATGGAGATTTTTAAAAAGCTGCTTGTAAAGTTGATCTTTAAAAATGCCACTCTAAAAGAATACTTTGTAATTTTTAAAATTTTTCTATTATATTTAGATTTCATTATGGTTATTAAACTACCTTAAGATTGGAATGAACAGTGCTCAGAACTTGTTGGATTGTTTTCTTTCTTATTACTGATCTAGGTATAGATTTTAAAGCAAAATTGGTTGTAATTAGACACATCAACAAGAACCCAATTTTATGATTAAATTACAGTAGTTTGTCATTTATTAACTATATTTTTTAGTTAAAGGTAGTAGCCTCACTAATGTTTTTGGTCTGAATAATTCATTATGATATTTAAGTTTGGTGGATAATAGCTTATTAAACTCAATTTTAGCTGTTATAATCTAATTTTTATCATGAAGGTTGTGATAAATATAAAGATTTTTATAAAATAATAATTCTCAGAGCTTCCAATGAACTCCATGAAAAAGCTGGTGTAATTCTGACTCAGAGGCTGATAAATTATATCCCACTCTTTCAAGTGAGCCAACCAAACCTTTGAGGAGTTAAGTGACGTGCTCTAGGTCTTGCATCTTGTTTCAATATTGCCATTGGGGGACTAGAATGCAGCTAGTTTCCCATCATCTTGTTAGTTTCCTTCATTAATGAATAATAATGAATAGTTATGCATCATATGGTATTTTAATCAATTAACTAATTTTCACTTAAAATTTTATTATGGCATTTATAAATTCCAACTATATCTGAAGTTACAGAATGGTATAGGAGCGCTATAACTCAACATCCAGATTAAAAAATTATTAACTCATGGTCAATCTTTTTTTCACCTACAGCCAATTTATTTTTCTTCTCCCATATTTTGAATTAAACCCTACACATTACACACAATGTACACACATGTATATACCAAAGATAAAATTAAAGTTTATACTGATGTTTCCATAGAATTATAAGATTTTAATCTCTCTAGTTTACATGTGTATCTCTTTTCTCTTTTGCTGAGCATCTGGGTTCTCAAAAGTTTATTAGGATTAGAATATCATCTAATTTGCTAATTACTAACTTGTTTATTATTAATTTGCTTTTACACATTATCCACATATTAGCCCCGGAATAATAATACTTAGAATATACTGACAATATTACTACTAATAATTATTTAAATTGTGTGTGTTTTTGTGCATGTGTTGTTGTCTGATTTTTTTTATTCTTGGAGCATAAACTCTAATTTAATTACTCCGCAGTTACTTGAAATGATGGTAAACTGACGACAGAAATACAATTAGGAAATTCTCAAGCACAGGAGAAAATCCTCTACAGAGCCTCAGAAGTGAATGCTGTTACAAAGTAAAGTACAATGTGAAGAAATGAGTAGGTAATGAAAAGCAATTTCTTTACATTTTGCATTGGCTGGTTGTGGTTATATCATATCTTGAGTACCATGTCTACTCCCTAGTTCTTTTCTGTAGAGAGAAGTGAAGTCATTACCAAAAATTCTCAGAGATGAAAATAATATAAGTAGAAAGATGCTGAAAGAAAACTAGAATTACTCAAAGTGGAGAAGCAAATTTGGGGGGAATAACCGAGTGATAGTCCTCAGTTGTAAAATAAAATAAGTTTTTTTTTTCTGTTCCTTTATTTTTCTTTTTAAAAATTGCTGTTCTATTACAGTTGTCTCAATTTTTCCCCTGTTGTAAAATAAGTTCTAATTCTACTAAGAATAGAAAATAAAGGCTGGATGTGAAAGCTGATGAAAATTACAATCAGCCAATCACTTATGAGTATTTTTCCAAACCGTGAATGGGGCTATGCATTCTAGGAGAGACAAGAACGTATGTGACATAGTTTTTGTTTTCAGAGTTAATGTTGTAATAGTCTCTCTCAGGTTATGTTACCAGTCCGTCTTTTCTGGCATGTATTCATAGAGGTAACCTCAAAGCACGCCTAACTATCCAGTGTCGTCTGTGTCCTCAGACATCGCTCATTTGTTCAGGGGTGAATATATGGACCCATGATGAAATATAGTCATATTGGTTCTTTGAGGAAATACCAGTTGAGACTAAAAGAGTTAGGTTTCTGTCTGGGTTAGCATGTTGAATACAGGAGGTGTTTAACTCTGTGGTGGGGTTGTCATTTTTTTGTCAGGTGGACAGAACTGTAACAAAAAGAAGAAAAAACTAAAAAAGACAAAAGTAGAAGTATGAAGGGGAGCAGTGAGAAGAGGTGGAAGCCGCAATCAGTCCCCTGACTCCCAAGAGCCTCCCAGTTTCCACTTTGATTCTTTCTGGAGGCTTAGCTATATTTTTGCCTTTGGGTCCTATGAGACAGTCCTGCATATTCTTTTTGTTATTTGTTTATTTTATCCCCTTTCTATTCACTATTATATATAAAAAATATCAGTTACATCTAATATTCCAGGATTCACATAGAGTTATGCCTGAATTGATAACATTTTGAACTTAAATATTAACTGGCAGGACATCCTGACACTTTTTACCCAACAAAAGGTAAGAATGGATGCTAAGAAACAAAAGGGTTGTACAGTGCTGGTGCTGGATGTCTTCTGGTTGCTTCTCTAAATGTATCTGTTACAGAACCCCTGGGCTGCTCCAATTGAAACAGAACCCACGGGCTGTTTAGTTAGGGGCCTGATTGCCCGCTGCCAGAATTAGAACTCTCAATACCAGAGTTTAGTGAAAAGAAAAAAGAATTGTTTATTTAATAGTTATATAGATTTAGATTATTTGCGGATTTCTGCCGTTAAGTCTTATGTTCCTTAAAACACCCACAAACACATATTTCTTCCTCCCACTACCAAACCAGGCTAGTTTTAGAAAAGTTAGAGATACCGTTTCCCTGCTTTCTAAACACAGTTCAGCTGCTGCCAATCATTCAGTTCTGATTGGGGGAGGTCTTGTCTGTGTTAAGGTGCTCGCCGGCTTTTAATCCAGAACCTCGTGGAGTCTTGGCCTCCTTGTAAACTGCATGGAGTTTTTCCTTCTTAAAACCGTGTGGTCCAAACCCTTTTCAAAACCGCATGGCCAGACCCAGTTAAAATGCCGCTTATTTTTAAATCCCTGACTGCGTCACAGGACGCAGTGGGCATAGTCCCCCATTCTGACCATTCACAGAACCTCACGCAGGCTCTGTGTGCTTTTTCCATACCATCCCCAGGTCCAAGACCCCTCCCATCTCCTTGAGGCCTTGGAAGCATCCAAGCCATTTGTGTAACAAAGACACCAGCCACCAGCCACAGGCGTGTGAAGGCATCCTGAAAGCTGCTTCCTTCTCCCCATCCCCCAGCCAAGCTATGGGTTTTTTTTTTGGACAACCCCCTTTCTGTAACATATCCCTCACTCTTTCTTGTCTCCCATAGGGTTAACCTGCATGGACCTGAACAGACACCAATGTTTTCATCATTGTACCTATTTTCTCCTTTCAGATTTCATTATTTCCTTAACTTTGCCTCCCCTCATTCCTTTTGGGCTGGGATGGTAAGCTCTGTGTTACTGGACTGCCTGTGAGTTCCCCTACAGCGACATGTTCGTAAACAGTAGTTTTATAATGAACTCTTCTTAAATTATTCTATTTCAAGTGTATCAGCAATTTCCTGTGGAGACTCTGACTAATAAAGATGCTAAGCAGTTTGGGATTTGTTGAATCTGAGGGTCCTGGATATTCATATTGAGAAACTTTCCCAAGAGAAGAGAGGGGGAAAGGTCAAGACTGGCGACATACATTTAGAAGTTAGTAGCAGGGAAGCAGAAGATGAGAACACTCATGTGAAGCACCAGGCTGAGGACAGAATACGGGGTTCACAGACACTGAGGTGGCAGGAGTAGGGTGAGGATCTCACGAAGAAGAGAAAGATGGCACAGGCACCAAATTATTTAGAACCAGGAAGCTGCAGCCTAACAGTAATAAAGGGGGTGGAGGGTTTAAAATGGGAAATGTTATTATCAGTGTCCATATGCAGCAGAGAGAGCTAGTAGGATGTAATTTTATAAAGAAAACTGTTATATGCAGCAACTGCACATTCAAAAATACAGACACAATTGAAATGTCATTGGAGAGCCAGTAGTGTCGTGGGGAACAGAAGGTAGGTTGAAGTTGAGGAATGAGTTGGAAAAACAGTGGAGCTATCTTCGAAAAAGATATTTGTTAAGACAGGAAGAAAAGTGACTGGAGGCAGGAACATGGCCACAAGTACTGAGAGAGGTTATGCTTTTTTAAGATAAGTCACACTTCAGTATTCCTGCCGTTTCTTGTAATAAACTTCTCCCTCCTCTCTCTCTCTCTCTCTCTCTCTCTCTTCTTAACCAACTTAAAATGGTCTTTACTGTTTGCAAAAGAAAAATTTTAATTAAAACACACATTCTCTTTTGAAATAAAAACAATTACTACCTCCTATGATGTGCTGAAGGAGCTTTAGAGAAATTTCAGCATCATGGATAAAGACATTAATATGAAACAACAATGGTAATAGCAACTTGCATTTATTGAGAGTTTATCACATCCCTGGCACTGGGCTAAACTTTTAAAAGCATAATTCTGTATAATTCTCATACAGTTTTATGAGGAGAGTACTATTCTTAGTGGTCCTTAGCAATTTAGAAATGTAGACTTAAAAAGGTTAACTTTCATTCCCAAAATGAGAGTTAATATATGGCCTCAGAGTCTGGGGACTTAGCCACCAGTACATTTACTTTGGGGTTAAATACAGACATACCGAATATAGCATTGAAAACCTTGATCAGACTTTTAACAATGACCTATGGATGGGTGAAGATAAGAGTCAAAGTTGGAGCATTCTACCTAGTTAATAAATTGTTAATATGCAAAAACTTGGACTATAGCACATTAAAATTTTGACAGTCATTATAGATCAGATGAAAGAAGGTAAAATATATTACATATTACATTGTAAATACTTAAATTCTGCTCTTATACAAAACTTTCATAAGTAAAATGACATTTTAATTAAAGTAGAAAAACTTGCAGAATGCTGAGTAGCAGATTCAGTCATACAATTTGAAAACTTTCATCACAAATTTTACTCCTTTTTTATTTCTTCCTAGTTTTCAGTTCACATTTTTCTCTTTAACGTTTGGAGGGAGATTATTAAAGTATTTCATATTTTACTCACATTTTCTTTTTAACATAGTCAGGGGAATCAAAACTCCTTGGGACCAAAATACATAAAACAAGTATACATGAATGTACTTCTTTTTTTTTTTCCCTAAAAAGCAATTATATAATATCAGTACATGATACTTCTTTTTGCAAATTCTTCAAATTCTTTGAAAAGTGTTATCACATGCAGCTTCATTTTTTCTTTTACATAGAAGAAAGACACTAAGTTAAAAACTTTTCTACAAAGTTCCGATGCAAATGAAAAGGAAGAAGGAATATGGGTGTATGTGTTTGTAGTAATAAAATTAAATTTGCAAGAATGACGAGGCATGAGAGGCACTTTATACATGGCCCTAAGTGAGAGCAAAGCTTGAGTTTGTTAGCACTGAGGATTGACTGGCAAGAATTAGGACAATATGCAAAAGGACATCAATGATTACTTTTGTGGGACAAATATGGTGAGTTTAGTTGTTGTTTGTAAATATGACTATAGTTTACATTTTAAAAACATACTAAAAATTTTTAACTAAGGCGAATTTTTCCGGCATCCTGAGTCATTTCTGACATTGGCTGTGAATGTCAAGAGTTTCATGATCTTGAAAAAGCTCTGTCTGTGACTGATACCTAGACAATAGTATTTTGTGCCAGGGCCTAAATGCTTATTTGTTTAATTTGTTTTGGTTTTTAGTGGTTGTTTTGAAATACAAATACAGATTTTTCAAAAAATAGTCACTTGAAAACAAACCAATGGTTCCTAAAAATGATGAAAAACACTGGTCTGCTCTCTGAGGGGAGGAACTTATATATTTTGCTTGTATTTTGTCAGCTTGAAGCTGAATATTTTATATCAACACACAGGTGGAAAAGCAAAATACAACAACAATTCATCCATTGAGACTAGGAGATAAAATGCAATTTGCTAAGTTTTCCATATACTCAATCAACTGCTTTCATTCTGTTTAATAGTACTTTAAAAATTTATTTTTGTTTTATTTATTGTTTTTCTATTACAGTTGTCCCACTTTTTCCCCCATTACTCCCCCCACCCCACCCAGCCCACCCCTTCTCCCATAGTCAATCCCTACCTCGTTGTACATGTCCATGGGTTATTTATACTAGTTCTTTTACTAGACCCTTCCACTACTTAACCCCCTTCTCTCCCTCCTCTCTCCCTCCTGGTAACTGTTAGTCTGTTTGTTTACATGCCTCTGGTTCTATTTTGCTCATTTGTTTGTGTTGTTCATTAGTTTCCTGTATTAGGTGCTATCATGTGGCATTTTTCTTTCATTGCCTGGCTTATTTCGCTGAGCATAATTCTCTCTAGTTCCATCCATGTTGTTGCAAATGGTAGGAGTTCCTTCTTTCTTTCTGCTACATAGTATTCCATTGTGTAAATGTACCACAGATTTTTAATCCACTCATCTACAGATGGACACTGAGGCTGTTTCCAGCACTTGGCTATTGTAAATAGTGCTGCTATGAACAAGGGCTGCATAAGTTCTTTTGAATTGGTGTTTCAGGATTCTTCAGGTATAATCTTAGCAATGGAATCGCTGGTTCAAAAGGCAGTTCTAATTTTAGTTTTTTGAGGAAATTCCACACCATTTTCCACAGTGGCTGCACCAGTCTGCATTCCCACCAACAGTGCAGTAGGGTTCCCATTTCTCCACATCCTCGCCAGCACTTGTTGTTTGTTGATTTGTTGATGATGGCCATTCTGACTGGCATAAAGTGGTATCCCATTGTGGTTTTTATTTGCATCTCTCTGATGCTAGTGATGTTGAGTATCCTTTCATATGCCTATGGACCTTCTGTAGGTCCTCTCTGAAGAAGTGTTTGTTCAGGTCCTTTGCCCATTTTTTAATTGGGCTGTCTGTCTTCTTGGTGTTGAGATCTATAAGTTCTTTATATATTTTGGAGATCAATCTCTTGTCTTAGGTATCATTGGAAAATTTGTTTTCTCATATTGTTGGTTCCCTTTTCACCTTGCTGATGTTTTCTTTTGCTGAACAGAAACTCTTTGGTTTGATGTAGTCCCATTTGTTTATTCTTTCCTTTATTTCCCTTGCCTTAGGAGATATATCAGTGCAAATGTTGCTACGTGGAATATCTGAAATTTTCCTGCCTATTTTTTCCTCTAAGACTTTTATGATATCATGGCTTACATTTAAGTCTTTGATCCATCTTGAGTTTATTCTGGTGTGTGGTGTAAGTTGGTGGTCTAGTTTCATTTTTTTGCAGAGCCCTGTCTAGTTCTCCCAGCACCGTTTGTTGAAGAGGCTTTCTCACTCCATTTTATGTTCCTTCCCCCTTTGTTGAATATTAGTTCACCATATAGACCTGGGTTTATTTCTGGGCTCTCTATTCTGTTCCATTGATCTATATGTCTGTTCTTATGCAGTACCAGGCTGTTTTGATTACCGTGGCTTTGTAGTATAGTTTGATGTCAGGTATTGTGATTCCTCCTACTGTGTTCCGTCTCAAGATTATGGTGGCTATTCCAGGTCTTTTTTTGGTTCCATATCAATTTTTGAAGTATTTGTTCCAGGTCTGTGAAATATATCACTGGTATTTTAATAGGGATTGCAGTGAATCTGTATATTGCTTCGGGTAGTATGGACATTTTAATGATGTTGATTCCTTCCATCCTTGAGCATGGTATATACTTCCATTTATTTGTATCTTCCTTAATTTCTTTCTTCAGTGTTATGTAGTTTTCTGAGTACATGTCTTTTATCTTTTGGTTAAGTTTATTCCTAGGTACTTTATTTTTCTTGTTGCTATAGTAAATGGGATTTTTTTCTAGTTTCTAACTCTGATATTTTATTGTTGGTGTACAAAAATTCCTTCAATTTCTGAATATTGACTTTGTACCCTGCTATTTTGCTAATTCACTTACTATGATGAGTAGTTTTTTAGTGGAGTTCTATAGGGTTTTCTATATATACTATCATGTCATCTGCAAATAGTGACAGTTTGACTTCCTCTTTTCCAATTTGGTTGCCTTTTATTTCATTTTATTGTCTGATTGCTGTGGCTAGAACTTCCAAGACTATGTTGAATAGGAGTAGAGACAGTAGACATCCTTTTCTTGTTCCTGATCTCAGGGGGAATGCCTTCAGGTTTTGTCCATTCAGTATGTTGTTGGTTTCAGGCTTCTCGTATATGGCTTTTATTATGCTGAGGTATGCTCCCTCTATTCCAATTTTACTGACTGTTTTCATCGTAAATGGGTTTTGTACTTTATCAAATGCTTTTTCAGCATCTATTGATATGATCATGTAATTTTTATCTTTCATTTTTTATATGGTATATTATGTTTATTGATTTGCAAATATTAAACCATCCTTGCATGCCTGGGATGAATCCCACTTGATTGTGGTGTATGATCTTTTTAACATGTTGCTGGATATGGTTTGCCAATATTTTGTTGAGGATTTTAGCATCTATGTTCATCAGCAATATTGGCCTGTAGTTTTCTTTCTTTGTTTTGTCTTGACCTGGGTTTTGGAATTAGGGTAATACTGGCTTCATAGAAAGAGTTTGGGAGTCTTCCCTCTTCTTGGATTTTTTGAGATAGTTTGAGAAGGATAGGAGTTCGTTGTTTCCTAAATGTTTTGTAAAATTCACCTGCAAAGCTATCTGGTCCAGGGCTTTTGTGTGCCAGGAGTTTTTCGATTACTGCTTCAATTTCACTAGTTGTTATTGGTATATTCAGACTTTCTGCTTTTTCTTGATTCAGTTTTGGAAGATTATGCATTTCCAGAAATTTGTCCATTTCATCTAGGTTGTTAAATTTTTTGTGATACAATTGTTTGTAGTAATTTCTTACAACCCTTTGTATTTCTGTGGTATTGATTGTGATTTCACCTCTTTCATATCTGATTTTGTTTATTTGGGTCCTCTCTTTTTTTCTTGATGAGCCTGGCTAAAGGCTTGTCAATTTTGTTTATTTTTTCAAAGATTCAGCTCCTGATTTTATTGCTCTTTCGAATTGTTTGTTTAGTCTCTATGTCATTTTATTCTGCTCTGATCTAGATGATTTTCTTCCTTCTACTTGCTCTGGGCCTCTTTGTTGTTGTTGTTCTAGTTCTTATAGCTGTAGGGTTAGATTTTTTGTTTGATATTCTTCTATCACTTTTAGGTAGGCCTGTATTGCTATGAACTTTCCTCTCAGGGCTTCTTTTGCTGTATCCCATAGGTTTTTGGTTGTTGTGTGTTGATTATCATTTGTTTCCAGAAATTTTTTTTATTTCTTCCTTGATGTCATTGTTAACCCACTTATTATTTAATAACATGTTATTCATTCTCCATGAGTTTGAATGTGTTTGAGTTTTTTCCTTGCGGTTGATTTCCAGTTTCAATCCATTGTGATCTGAGAAGATGTTTGATATAATTTCAGTTTTCTTGAATTTGTTGAGACTTGTTTTGTGTCCTACCATGTGGTCTATCTTTGAAAATGCTCCATGTGCACTTGAAAAGAATGTATATTTTGCTTCTTTGGGGTGAAAATTTCTAAATATATCAATTATGTCCATTTGATCTAGAGTGTTGTTCAATGCCTCAATATCCTTGGTGTTTCTTTGCTTCGAAGGTCTGTCCATTTTTGGCAATGGGGTGTTAAAATCTCCTGCTTTAAGTGTGTTGCTGTCTGTATCATTTCTGAAGTCTTTCAAGATTTTTCTTACATATTTGGGTACTTCTATGTTGAGTGCATATATGTTTACCAGGATTATGTCATCTCGATGGATTTTTCCCTTAAGTATTATGAAATGTCCTACTTTGTCTCTTTTTATGGCCTTTGCTGTGAAATCTGTTTTGTTTGATATAAGTATTGCTACCCCAGCTTTTTTAAAATGTCTATTTGCTTGAACTATTTTTTTTCCATCCCTTCACTTTCAGTCTGTGTAGATCTTTTGTTCTAAAGTGGGTCTCTTGTAGATAGCATATATGTGGGTCATACTTTCTAATCCATTCAGCTATCCTTTGTCTTTTGATTGGTACATTTAATCCATTTACATTTAAGGTTATTACTGATAAGTACTTATTCATTGTCATTTTGCCCCTTTGTACTTGTGTTCCTCTCTGTCTCTCTCTGTTTCTTCATCTTCTTAAAGCAGACCCCTTAGCATCTCTTGCAATGCTGGTTTGGTGGAGGTGTATTCATTTAGCCTTCTTTTGCCTGGGAAACTCCTTATTTCACCTTCCATTTTGAATGAGAGCCTTGCTGGATAGAGTATTCTTGGTTGTAGGCCTTTGTTTTTCATTGCTTGGAATATTTTTTGCCATTCCCTTCTGGTCTGTAGTGTTTCTGTTGAGAAATCTGATGATAGCCTTATCAGAACTCCCTTGTACATTATTAGCTGTTTCTCTCTTGCTGCTTTTAGGATTCTCTCTTTGTCTTTGAATGTTGCCATTTTAATTGTGATGTGTCTTGAAGTGGGCCTGTTGAGGTTTATCTTCATTGGGACCCTCTGTGCTTCCTGGACTTGTGTGACTTTTTCTCTCATCAAGTTAGGGAAGTTTTCTGTCATTAGTTTTTCAAACAGGTTTTCTATCCCTTGCTCCTCTTCTTCTTCTTGTATTCCTGTGATATGGATATTATTATGTTTCATCTTTTCCTGCAACTCTCTTAAAACCTCTTCATTCTTTTTCAGTCTTTTTTCATTTTGTTGCACTGTCTGGGAATTTTTTTTTCTATGTTGTTCTCCAGTTTGCTGATCTGATCTTCTTCTTCCTCTAGCTTGCTTTTAATTCCTTCTACTGTGTTCTTCATTTCAGAAATTGTATTCTTCATTTCCTCCTGGTTCTTATTGATAGCTTCTATGTCCCTTTTCATGCTGGTATAATTTTCAGTAAGTTTTTTATAAGTTCCCTGAAACTCTTGTAGTTTTCTTTGAGTTTGCTGAGCTCATTGAGCTTCCTTATAATCCATATTTTGAATTCCATATCTGATAGTTTGCTTTCCTCTATTTCACTTAGCACTCTTTCTGGGGATTCCTCCTTTCTTTTCGATGGGGGGTTGTTTCTCTGTCTCCTCATTTTTGTGACTCTTCTTTTTTGTTTCTGCTTTTTAGATTGACCTGCACTTCCTGGATCTTCCCCTGGTGGTGTCAGATTGTGTACCAGTCTGGGCCTCGGCAGCCTGTTGGAGACTACCAGAGATGTACTGCCTTTGTCTGTCTCCTTTAGTTGTTAATCTATTCAATCTGTGATCAGTTGTCAGGCTTAAGCACTGAGAGTAGGGAAGATTAATTCCTGCAGGCAGGGCTTTTGCTTCCCCTCAGGCTGACGCCACTTGGTGGGGAATAGTCTGCCTGCAATATGGGGAATGCATTATCAGTGGGACCTGGTCGGCTGTTCCCTCAGTTCTTTCCTCAAAGCTATTGCCCCAAACTCTCCTTAAGCATCTCTAGTCCTCTCTGCACTCCCTCTGCTTGAGCTCAGGGTAAGTGTGTGCCACGATATTTTCATATGTGATCCGTTTAAGAGCTCTTTGTCTCCAGATGTGTCTTTCAGGCCAGCAAAAAGCCTTGTGGCTTTTCACCTTTCACAGCTGGATGCACTTTACTTTCTACTCTGTTGCTGTAGTCTGGTAAGCCCAGCTGGGGGTTCAGACCCTGCCCTTCTCAGGGGGAACCCCCGGCTGCTGAGCTTTTTCTCAGTTCCTTCAGCTGCCATCTGTGGGAGCCCAGCCAGCCCTTTCATGTCTCTGCACTTCATACCAGTCACGTTGTGATGAAGTAGCCTTTTCTGTCTCTCCATGGTTATAAGACTTCTCTCTAGCTAGTGTTCAGTTGGTTATTCCAGATGATTTCTCCACAATTAAGTTGTAATTTCAGATTGGTTCTGGGAGGAGGTTAGTGTAGCTTCGATTTACTCCTCTGCCATCTTGGATCTCCTATTTTTTTTCCATAAACAATTTTTTAAAGAGATATATGAGAAATTATTTAACTATAGATTAAATGTTAAAAGGTACTACATTAAAGCCTCAGAAACTAATTTTTTTATATTTTAGGGTTTTTAGAAAAACATTACAATAGCAAACAATTTGAGACTATCAATTTTTCTGAGCAATTGATATAGGTAACATTTCCTATCATTTTTTAAAGTTTATTTAAAATATTTTAATATTTTATATGTTTGAAAATTATCAAGGGATTAAACAGATAATAAATTTTGCAAAAATTTATTGTTTATAAAACTGATTATTAAAGGTAAAATCCTGGTTAAAATGTTTATTTTATAAATATGGATTCAGACTGCAGTCAGATACAGTACAGTAGATAAAAAATGACCATAAATTGTACTACTCTGTATTCAATTTTGTAAATTATTTTATGTTCTCTTATTGACACAACTTTTCATTTAGTCCCAGTTTAATAATTACTTATGAGGCTAAGAACAACCATTTACTTCAGTGTTTCATCTTAAAAAGTTACATTGTACAAGTTCATTGAGAAATTTGGAACAATATTTAATGCTTTCTGATATGGTAATTCTCCTCCTACCTTGATTGGGTGAAGCATAACTGTTTTCATCTTCAATGTATTCTGCTACTGTTTATTTTTTTAAATAAGGCTAATATATGCTAATCAATATTCTCTATATTACTAGAGTTTATAATGAGTTCAAAGAGATTTTGTACATATATTTGATAATGGAACTATAAAATTTGATCCAGTAGTGCAAGATAAGTTTCATGTTTAATCAATAAATTCTTACTAATAAATCCACTCAATATAAAATACTTTAAAAAATATTTAGAACTAGGAGTTATTTCAGGTGGATTTTCACCATTTTCGTGGTTATCCCAGTTTGAAAGCTCAGTTATATTTATTTTCTCTCAATTTTTAAAATCCTTTCTGTCATCAATCTCTTTATGAATCATTTACATGTACTTTTCTCCCTTTGCTCACAGAATATTTCATGCCTGGATTACTCTGATTTGCTTGCCTTTAGCGTTTTTTCACTCCTCTCTATCCTTTATATTTATTTCTTACAGCCTGAATTTCCTTTAAGTATCTATAATGACTCCTTTTATATTAGACTCAAACTTCTGGTTCTGGTATTCAAAATGTCCAAAATCTGGTTCATGTTATTACTGAACATTATCTTCCCAACTTAATCAATCTTTTCTAATTTGATCACTCCTTTCAGAATTCCCATGTAGATAACCACATCTTCACTTTCTTCACGTTGTCTGCCTCCAAACCAGAATGTCTTCTGTCTTCTTCTTACCACTCTGTTATTCCACAGCAACACTGCTTTCAATACTTATTTCAATTCCCACATCCTCCTTAAAATATTTTCCAGACAACCCCAGTATATGTTAAAACTCCATATATAATTATCTCTATTGTGTAAGTTCAGCCATGGAATTTTCTTGAATTGCTCTTTTAAGTTTTTCTTTTAGATTTTAGACTTTCAAAGACAGGTCAACAATGCATCCAGCTGTGCTGAGCAATAGAAACCATTAGGTTAGTGAATAATAGATGGAATTGAAATGAAATACTGAGACCTAAAGAATCAAATTGGCTTACATGTTCTTTATGAATAACACCAAATTTATATGCTATTGGCAGGTTTTACAGACTTTAAATTGATAAACAAAAGTAAAGAATCAAAAAATAGAAACTAAAACTGGAGGGATTACATATTGCTTTGTAATCACATTTACATCAGAGTTAAGAGGATTTAGAATCCTCTAGGATTTAGAGTAGTTAGAATTAGCTAAAGAAAAGACTCTACTGATTTTAATATTAGCAACCCTTGTCCTTGACATAACTAAAATTTTTACAAATAACTGATTTTAAAAGATATTTGTCAGTATAAAACTATCTGACAAGCACTTGAAACCATTCATCACCTGAGAAGGTGAAAGTCATAAACTAAAACTAGAATTAAGAAAAGCATTTTAGTTTTTTCAGCAATTAGTTGGGAAACTAGGAACAGATAAACCGAAGTAGATTTCTCTTAACTCTTCATTTATCTCAGGTTTGATTTACTAGGATTAGTAAGATCAACCACTAATCTCAGTGTTTCTCATAAAAATGTTCTATCTCATATGATAATTAAAAATATATTTACCATCTCATAAATGCTCAGCCAACACCCTATTAAATGTTCTTTGAAGGGACTACTCCAGACTTAGTCCTTATCTCTGCTCTGTCTTCCAAACGATAGCAGGCTTTCATTTTATGGCCGGCCAGAAGAGCTCTTCAGGATTTTCCTATTCCTAGTTTTACTTTACAAGTTCCTCTGTTTTTCATCATTAAGAAGAAAACTGATTTTCTGAAAGTACAGAATTCACTAGTTCAAGATTATCTAGATTTGATCTTTGTAGATATGTTAACCTTCCCTCTTTCCTCTGGAATCTGAAGCCCAGAGATTCAAGTCTAACTCTGCCACCAACAAACCATTGACCTTAACCCAGATACTATCTCAGAGGCTCGGAGTGCTTATCTGTAAAATCTGTGAGTGACAGTAATGCCACTTTCATAGAGCTCTTGGGGAACTGAGCTTACTCTCAAGTATTTGGGTACAGTGTCCTTTTCAGCTTAAAAAAAAATACATTACTTGACTGAGTCTGGATGTGCTATGATGTAAAAGTTATTAAAATTAAATTATAATACACACTGATTCATCATTTAAGATTTATTTTTGTTCTGATCTTCTGCGTGTGATGCAGAACCAAAAGGAAGGTCATCTGTGCTCACTGAAAAAAAGGAAAAACAAGAAGCAGGAAGTATGGATGAGTTTACAGACAAAGTTATGTGTAAAATGCTCTTTTTTAATTTTCCCATCTTTTCCCATCACTGTTTCCATCATCTTTATTCAACACAACAGTGTGTTTGCACAATTGTTCATTCAGTTGAATGTGTTTATTGAGCGCTATTTGTTAATCCTTTCTACATTATTAGACTTTTTCTAGTGGTAATGTGATAACATAGTTATTTAAAAAGTGTCAAAATTTTGGCCAGTTACTCTATGATCTAATACCACTAATCTATTAACATTATTAACATTAAGTCCACTCAGCACAAATATGAAAAAAGATTAGAAATAATAGAATTGTTGAACCCTTGATAGTTTTAGACAAATATTATAATTATTATATAGCAATTGTAATAAAACATCCTAATTAATTTGTACTTCTTATTCTTACTTCAGGGGCATATCAAAGTCAGGGTGGCAGGAGAAGGCTGCCTTGAGGTTACACTGCCTTTAGAGAATTTAAAAACAATAATATAACAAAATTTTAACCAACCTGATTTTTATTATCACCATGTGTCAGAAATCTTAAATAAAGTTAGTTATAAAGTATTCCCTGAAAAAAACCTTTTGTTTGTCCAAGTTTAAACAATCAATTATGGTTACTCTTCAGTTTTAATTACGTATGTGTGTATAAGCTTTAATTTAGCACATATTAATATGTTATTGTTTAATAAACATTTTCTACATAGTAGTATTTGGAAGACTTCTAATTTTATATTTGACCCTAATGCACAGAGAATCAAGTACACACACATTCCTTTTTAAAGCAAGTTCTTATGCCTTCCAAATCTTTCTAAGCTCACTTTGGGGCCAGCTTGTATTCACAACTCCTGCAATACTACTTATTCTTGTGTTTTAAGTACTGGATTCAAAATCAACAATGACAAGATGGTGACTTCTAAGAGAAAGAAACAGAACTTGAATTTTTCAATTCTGTTATTCTATGTATTCACTTGGAATTTTTTTTATGTTTAAAACTTTCAACCTATGGAAACATTTGCAGGCTCCTTAATTAGATTCCAAAAAAATTAAAACAGAATTGCCATTTCTGGAATTCATTGTCAAGTGGGATTTTTATGATTCTTTGTCATGCTTATCCTTATATTTAAAAATTTTCCTATTTGTACATCTGTTTCCTTATGTGAAAGAAGTGTTTCAAAGTTAAAACTAATAAAAGTTTTCTATAATGAACTTTAAGCAACGATAAATACAAAATCTAACTACATTGTCTATGACTACACAAAGGTCAACTGTAATAAAATCACTTAGAAATTTGCAGAAACATTCAAAACAGAAAAAATAGCACTTACTATTCATTACTGTGATTGACTAATATGTATGTATAAACTTTTATCTCTTTCTTTTTCAAAATACATATTAATGTATATAAAAATTCATTTAATGTATAAATTTAATTCGTTACCTTCCCCCTAATTTGTAATATAATATTTATTTTATTTTCTATTTTTAACTAACACTAATATGCAAACTCCAATATAAGAAAAATTTATCCCTTACATTTCTTCTTTGGCCATATTATTATTTGTTTTATTACATGCTTGAGATAATTTTTTTGAATGGGTGGGTGTTAAAAATGTTCTACTTCAGGTTTGTCATTGTCCTTTCATCAGTATTTTAGATATCTAAAAGCAAATAAAAAAATAAGTAGTATTTTTCAAGATAACTCCAGAGGATACCAATGAATTGAAGATGCCCACCTCTTTATAAAAAAAAGTTTAAGCAAAATACATAGGCAGAGGTACACGTTTTGATTTAATAAGTTATTTTCTCATTGAAAGACAAGACAAGAAAGAGTTAAACAGAGTTTCATGTGGAGATATCTACCAATACTTGAATGGATCTGTCATTAAAATAATTCCAGGAATTGTTAGGGAGCATACATAATTGGGGCAACAATGTCCTGTCCCTCCCCCTATGTTTAGGAGATGCAAGTAAAACAATTGGTTATGGAGATTTTAGAAGAATATCTTAAAATTGTGTTTAAAAATTTGTGTTGAACCCAGGTTTAAAAATCCAAAGCTGATACTAACATCTCTTTCCCTTTCATAGATTTTATAATCTAAAAACAAAACAGAACAGATCAGAAAACTTTTCTGTCTAAGCATGCTTTACCTTCTTGCTCTCAATTCCCCATTTCCTAACTGCCTTCCCCCATTACAGGAACTTGACTAAACTAGACTAAATCTTTTTTTCCCCTTAATCTTCCAAACCAGAGTACTCATTCACATGATTTGACTTCAGTGAAGCTATCTAAGGTATGAGGAGCCCAAAGCCACAGAGACAGTGGTGAGAGCTAATTGCAAGCCTCTGTCCTCAGGTGAGAGTACAAGGCTGAGGCCTTCAGTTTCCTACTGTACACGGTACCTGTCTTCAGTTTGCTTGTCTTTTTTTAGGTTTTGAAATTTTTCTGAAGTGCCTAAATATTGAGGTAACATGTTCTATCTCACCCAGACACACAGAGTTTCCTGGGGTGTTTGACTCTCCCAGGTAACACAGCCTGTGCCCCCAAGGGGCAGGAGGAAGACTTTGTGGTCAACACAAGCCCCAGTCCTTCCAAAATGCTTAGACCTTTAATGACAGGTAAACCTTTTCCCTGCTAAAAGAAAAAGAAGGCTTAAAAACTAAGGCATGAGCAGTCTGCCTCAGATCCTTTCAAGTGCTTTATCTGAGTATAGTTTTTGCAAAGAAAAAGTTACTAGCTGTAAAAAGGAACATTAGCTACATGATGGGACACGTATAAAGGGCGTGGCATGAAAGGAGGCAAAAGCTGCAGGAAGATTCAGCCTATCATAAACTAGGCAGTGATATCTGGTGTCAAGCTGCTCATTGGCTGCCTACATCTTTTACTCCTTTACCTCACTTTTCTGATGGCACATTTCAAGCCCTAGGACATTCATGACCTCCTCCTAACATCAAACTGACTTCTGCATTTTTTTACTCAAAGAGGCCCCTCAGGGATGTGAAATGATTAATCTGAAAATTGACTTTCTACCAGGGTAATGACCTAGGTGCATTACTCCTTTTCAAGCCATATCCTGAAATCTCTAACCCAACTGCATTCCAATGGCGGAGTAGGAAGATTGGTTGAGTGTGGGCAAGGTCCTCACACAATTATGAATAGGCAACTTCTTGCACTGCCTATGGGCAGGGTTGGCCTTGAGTCTAGATATTCCATAACAGTATGGAAAAAATCTACACTGGACTCCAGCTTTTGTAACCAAGACTAAACCTTTCCCAACAAGTAGGACTCTTTGGTACAGATCTAGTAATCTATCACCTCAACAGAGGCAGAGAACATTTTATCAGATCCTTATGCTTTCAAAGGAACTTACGTAAAAGAATGTATCTAAGGTGTCCTAGTCATTGATTTGAATGTCTTACATGCATTAATTTTGCTAATCCTTACAATAATCTATTGTTATTATCTTATTATATATTTTTATTTTCTGGATAAAGAAACCAAGGCAGACAGAGGTTAGGTGAGTTGAACTGGAGTTGCTGGGATTTGAAATCAGATAGCTTATACCAAAATCCATGTTCTCAGCTTCCACTCTTTACACCCTTCTGCCCATGCCCTAGGGAAAGTTTTATTCACAAAGAAGCGATCCCAGGCCAGTGTCCCATAACACTGTCTCTCTCTGTAGCTGCAGTTGCCACACTTTCCTATAGATTTCACATTCTGTGTACCCCTGTAGAGAGCAAGACTGTATAAAATGGCATCAGTCCTGCTGACCAAGGTGGGTGCCAGTCTGCCATGACACTTTGGTTCAGGAAGGAAACTCCTAAGTCACACCTGGCAGGATGAAGTGTTCAAGATATCTGCACACATGACCTGAACAGACACATCTGTAGAAGTGGAGTACCCAGTACAAGCCCACCAGGAATTCCCCAATGACTTATTAAGAGTCTGAAGACATTTATCTTCTCAGAAGGGTGGAGTATACAACCTTCAAGGGCATGAGAAGTGCGGACCTCAGACCACTGCTGAGAGAGCCAAGCTCCGCACACCAAGGTGCTGCTCCATGCCATGCAGATCTCCTGAAATGCTGTGCTGCCGGAGGCTCTGCCCTGCTGGACTGAGGACTTCATTTGCCCCACTGCCAAACTTGCTTCATGAGGCTCTGCCTTGCAAGATACTGACAACTTCCCTGCCTACCATGCTGTCTTCTGGACCTGCAGACTGAGACTCTGGGACTCAGGTTTGTTAACCCCCATTGATTGCTGTGTGTTATATTTTTCCTAGATTGTTAGAGCATGGATAGGATATTAGTGTATGTTGATGTTCTACCTCAAGTGAACCTGCATTTAATAAAAGCTGAGTGAAGAGCATAGTTACCTTGTGTGGCTCTTGTTTATTCCTTGATGCTGAGTTGCTCCATAGGCAGCCCACTGAGTAGCCACCCAGCTGACTTATAGGAAAGATTATAATGCACCCTTTCTTTCTTAAGGGTTTTATTTATTTATTTTTAGAGACAGGGGAAAGGAAGGAGAAAGAGAGGGAAAGAAAAATCATTATGTTTCTTTTCTTCTCTCTCGTCCCCAGCTGGAGACCTGGCCTGCAACCCAAGCATGTGCCCTGACTGGGAATTGAACTGATGACCTTTTGGTTCACAGGCCAGTGCTCAATCCACTGAGCCACACCAGCCTGGGCTAATAAACCCCTTCTTAAGGACCCATTTGGGATAGCCTTCGAAGGTGCTTGCAACACCCACTAGAGTATGATCTTGAAGACAGATATTTTACTTTATTCATCTTTGTTTACCTTTTGTGAAATGAATCAGTTCATTTATTTGTTTTGTGGAAGGCAATTCAGGAGAGGTAAGAGTTATATAAGAGGTCAGAGTTATATAACAGGTTATCTTATATAACCTCTTACTGTTATCACAGACCCATGGAGTTGTTTTATATGAACAGGCACTATACCCAAGTTTGAGCTGGGCATTGGTCTCTCAGTATGAAGACTGTAAAATGAACAGATAATGAACCTTTTATGACCCAAACGTAAAACTCAAGAGAACCTTCAAAACATAAATTTTTAGTAAAACAAAAAATTTAAAATTCTAATCAGAATATACCATGTTTCTGGATACAATCCCCTAAATATGGGGCACAGAGGAGCTCTAAACTAAACCACAGAAATACAGTCAGCAATATGCAGAATATCCAGGACCAATGACTAGGGTTCTTCAATAATAAAATAAAAGGAAAAATAAAATGGGAGGGAGAACCTGTAGATTTTTAAGTGACAAGCAATGAATAAAACCAAACGCTCCGGATCTTGACTAACAACTAAAACAAACAAAACAGTTCATAAACAATTGGGGAAGTTTAAATAGTAATAGGATATTTGGTAATATTAGAGAAATAGTAAGGACTTATTGTCAATTTCTTTTTAGATATGAAAATGGTATTGTTATGTTTTTAAACTAATTGCCACCTTTTAGAGGCATACTGTGAAGTACTTAGGAATAAAATCATATAATGCATTGGATTTTCTTTAAAATCCATGATGGATTTCCTGTGAGTTTGCAATTATTTAGGCTGGGTCATGGGTACATGCATGATGGGTAGACTCATTTCATTATTTTTGTATGATTTAAACTTTTCCAGTATAGAAAGTTAATTTTTTTTTTCAGTAAAATGGCTTACAAGTTCAGTGTAGTTTTCTTCTATGAAAACTTAGTCTGGAGGTGAGCACTCCCTTGTCATTCATTAGTTACTTGCTCTATCAGTTATGTAGAGTATGCCAAACCACCCCCTATCAACAATCATTTATCTTGTTCCTAAATCTGCACTTTGAGTGAGGCTATCATCTGACGGAGAAGCTCACCTGGGGTCTGAACATTTGCTTTCAAGATGACTCTTCATACTGGCCCTGTTAAAGAAAAACAACTTAATGATACTTGTTAAAGATGGCAAGGCAGACTTTATTCAGGACCACCATGATAAGGATAGAAATTGTTGCACTAGGATTTTACAGTTGAAAAGAGAGATTTGGCTCAACCTGAATACAACATGGGCAAGTGAGAATTTACAGCCAAGGAACAGGATGGGTGGCCGGGTGAGAGATTCCTAAGAGGAGACATCACAGGCAAGGAAGGTTCTAGCTAAATTGGCCTAACCGGATTCTTGCTGAATAAAGGTCAGGGTGATCAGGCATCACCTTGAAGAACCCAATCAGATATCAAGTATGATCAGATATTAAGGGCGGCAGTTCTGGTTAATCTGACTTAGCAGGTTCTTGCTAAAATTGACTTTACAAGGAAGTGCACAGCTAAGCCTAGGAGAAGGTTCAGGAGTCTGACTAAAGTTCATTCAAGAAAGAATCTTGGTTAGTTGGCAAGTAGGTGCTGGCTGTCAGCTTGATAGCTGCTTGGGTTTCCTAGGGACATAACCCACAGCCTAGATTCAGGAGGAATGGACATAGACTCCATCTCTCAATAGGTGTCAAGAACTTAGAGGTCAAATTTTAAAACTGACCTACTAACCTGCTTTGTGGTCACTCATGGAGCCTCAGGACAAGTGTCAAACTACAGAACTATTTTATGAAAATAACTAGAATGTATGTTATTGATATTTGGGCCTTTAGATAGAAGTAGCTCTCTAAGGTAGGTCCAGCATATAAGTATGGATGGTATCCACCTTCAAACGGACAACACTCAGGCAGGCTGAGGTGAGAAAGTATGAAACAAATAACAAATTGACTTACATGGCTGGGAGTTAAAGTGTGGTAGTAGGGAAAATAAACTATTACCAGAGCCCTCCCAGTATCCCTGCTGGGCCATAGAAATGTCCTCAGCTGGCTGGGCCATCAGCGGCTGGTCCCTCATTGTTTTTTCTATCCTTGTGGAAAAGCCAAGTTGTATGGTAAAGCCAAGTAGTCACTGCCACCCAATTTGGTCCACGGATAGTATGGAAAGCTTGAAAATAGACACATTTTGTAGACAAAATTGGGCGTTCAATGAGTGATTGGGGAAAGGAAGAGTTGGTATACCACTTGGCTTGTACCAGACAATAAAAAATGTATATTTCCTCCCACAAGTCTGAATATATTTCTCCAGCTAACATGTTCTCAAAGTTAGAACCGCAAGTAAATAATGATATGAATATAAATAATTTTTCTTCTGATAATTTTTCAGCTAATTTTTAACTATGGTTTTTTCCCCCCAACCATATCTTCTGGGAATTCTTTCCTGCTTAGCTGATTTCCATCCATCTGTCTTTAAAGAATTACTTTAATTGATATAGTTTGCTTATTACCTGCTTATGATAGAACCATCATTTCAGACTCTTCTAGAGTCAGTTGTTCAATAGACATTTACTAAATACTTCCTGTAGATTGTGTTGGCCCTGGAGATCCTGGCTCTTGAGATTTTTAAATGAAAAATACACTTCATGAGAGAGGTACAGAAGTGCTGTTAGGAACACAGTGGAAAGGAATAAATTTTGCCTTGGGAATGTGGGGGAAGCTGCACAGAGCAGGTGACATTTGAGCTGAATCCTGATGAATTGGTGGGAGGCTGCTAGTTGGAGAGAGGAAAAAAACATGTTCAAATGTCCAGAGTTGTGAAAAATCCATGGTACGTTGTGTGATAAAATTTGATGAACTGACTCAATGGGGAGCAATATGATTTGCGAAGCAATCTTTCTCTTGTCATTGTTTTTGTTTTTTTTCTGACCTAGACGTAGAAGAGGAACATTCCAGAAAACTAAGGCATGCTAACAGAACAAAACACTGGTCTTGTAAGTGTCTCCCATGCCTGTCTGGGATTCTATAAAGAACCAAGGAGTTCGAGCTTCCACTAATAGACAAAGAAGAGCCAGTGGAAGAGCTGAAGCAAGTAAATGAAATGATTATGTGTCTTAGACAATGTAGTGGTTAGGAGAGGACAGGCTGGATAAATCTGAGATGAATGGAAGAAACAGAATTGATAAGATTTACTGTTTTATTGGCTAAGGAGGTGAATGAAAGAAGGAAAGGAAGGCATTGTGTTTGGGCACCTTGTTTGCTGACAAACAAGGTGGAGCTTTTTGGAGGAGGGGGGTCAGTGGATGAAATTAGTTCATTCTTGGGCTAGTGACACCTGTGGACTCTGAAGTACATCTGGTTATTGTTAAGGGACTGATGCCCATGAGAGGTCAAGAGGAGGTTTGAGAACGTGTAGGGAAGTAGCTGGTTAAGTCATGGAAATAGACATCTTGTACCATCCCTTTCTTTAAAAATATCTTGAACTTAGCTCTTTATTCATTCTACTTAAAGTAATACATGTGCATTCTATATATCTTTCTGGACCTAAAACCGAGCATTGAATGGATTTTGTACAGTTCATTTAATTTGACAGTCCCTCATATTTCTCAGCTGTTGCTCCCCAATAACTCTATTTAAGACTGCTTTGGGGAAGGCACATCTTTTTTTAATGGTTATATTCTTTTCTTTCAATCCCTGGATTCAATGGTTCTTTACGTGTTCTTACACTCTTTTCCTTGACAGATATGTTTTTCTTCCAACTTCCTCTTTCTCTTTCTCTGGACTCTTACAACCGATGTCTTTAAGGTTTTTTTCCCTCTGTTGTATGTCTCAGAAATCAGCCACTCTTAATCGTCTCAAGATTCCTTTTTAAGAAATACTTCTTTCTTTTTTCTGTATCGGCAAGCTGCCCACAGACTTCTGGTTATTACTAATTTTGGAATTAAGTGAGTTTACTTCGTTGAATTATGCTCTAAAACCTATTGCCATTTTTTTTTTTTCTAAAGCTCCTACTAGAAATAGTAGAAAATATAGGTAACTTGTAGCTATTATGTGCTGTGTTCCACTGGGCACTCGGGTGTTAGCAACAACAGTGGTAGCTCAGCCCTGTATACGTGCCAGGTACAATTCTAAGGACTCTTTATATATTTATATAAAATATAAAGTCACTGGGTAGGTACTATTATTACTTGCACTTTATAACTAGGAAAGTAAGACACACTTAGTAAATTGCTCAAGGTCTCCAAACTAGTAAATGGTCAAGTTGTCAACCAGATTCTTGTCCGTGCACTAAGCCTGCCTTTCACTCCCCCATTTTGGGACCCATAGATTGTGCTTGTTTGCCCATAACATCTCCAAATGGGCAGCACTCTTTCTTTTCTTTTGAATGCTGAGGGTGTTTGACATCTTTTCTACGATCTAAATAATGTCTCAGTCACAGCAATGAAGAAGCTGGTCTTATTTACTAAAGTTAAACCCGCAAATGCTATGGAAAACCTAAATTTGACTTCTGTGAGCTCCGTGTATTACTTCTCATCACTTCTGGCTTTTTCTCCTAAAATCTTACATGGATGAGGAACTCTTATTAGAACCTCATTAAATGATTTAATGAAAATCAATGAGTGCTTTCTGTCAAACCCTGCCTTCCTGGTGTCAAAAATATGCAAAAATGGTGTTGAATATCCATTAATGTTTGGTGTCTGAGATCTAACTTTAGATTTTTCTGGAAGTGTATGAGGAAACTACTGTTCTTGGTTATCTTAAGGACTTAATTAGATGGGTTGGGTACGAACTGGTCATTCTGATTACAACATAAGTTACTATCCATTGAGGCCTGGTCAATATTATGAAGATTGCATTATTAAAAAAAAATTTTATGTACTTATTTTTAGAGAAAGGGAAAGGGAGAGAGAAAGAGAGGAAGAGAAACATTGATGTGAGAGAGAAACATCTTGGTTGCCTTTCGTACATGTCCCAACTGGGGACTGAACCCACAACCCAGGCATGAGCCCTAACTGGGGATTGAATTGGAGAGGCCTCACTTTTGAAGATTGTACTTCTCTTTTTGCCAGGAGGTCCTGATATCTCTTTTAAGCAAGACTTTTTAAGCAGTATTTTTTTCCCCTTAAATTTTCAGACTAACTAATACTAGTATGCATAAAGCTGTGTTTCTTGATACCTCAGTAGCACTGTTCTCTGGCTATTCTATATGAAGAGCAGCAGTTCGACATCCTATTGGATGAGCCACCTCGATAAGAACTATCTCTTAGTTCCTAGTCTATCACTGGGTGGTCACATGACACTTCTGTATAAAAATTTGGAGATCCACAGTCATCAATAACAATGACTTGATTTTTTTTCAATGTGTCTATTGTATTTAGCTATTAAAGAAAAATCATTGCTTTTTAATGTCTTTTAAAACATTCACATAGAAAAATAAAACTTACTGTAGCAATTGCACTTGACCCATTTCAGTTACCAGTTATGTTTAATTTTGGACAGAAACTCTTATCAAGAATAGCATTAAAATTTTATTTAGTCAGTGAATTGTATTTATAGCATTGAGGGTTGAAATGTGAATGGTTCAGTAAAGATTTATTTTCTGATTCTACTAGTTGCTGTAAAAGAAAAAATTATGTTCTACTTTCTTATTATTATGAGAAGCAAGATCATCTAAGATAGTTGTCTCTAAAGTATATTAATAGCTCCATTAAATTGTATTTTTTATTAAAAAAAAACTTGCCAGGGTTCCTATTTCAATTTTGGCCAAACGACTTTTTACTTGATCACTTTGTCAAATCCAGAGTTTCTGAGGTGGGCTCCACGCAGTCTCCATACCCCAGAGAACACCAGACTTCCTGCTTCCTCATCGACACCACTTCCCAAAGTCAGCATTTCGATAATGACTTATAATGAAAATGATCCTTTGAAAAGAAATGGCTCGCCATTGCTATAGGCAGGAGGCATTTTGGGTGACCGAGCAGCTTAAGTCATCTCTTTATTTGAGGATAAATGACGAAGGGGAGTTTGAATGGGTTACCAAGTTATAAATTAATGTTGAGGCACTCAAATGATTGTAAACCACCCGAGCTTTCCTCTCAGCTTTTAAATCATATGATATCAATCTTTGCTCATTTTCCTCTGGGTAATTTGTTATTATGCTTATGGTAACCAACTCCATGAGACATTAACCGGCAATCCACATTACCAGCGAGTATACATTACAGCACTAAAATAAAAATAAACTCATTGAAGAAATGGCTGGAGACCTCAACCATGCTTTTCTGTCTGCAAAATGGCATGCCAGTTTGAGGATTTGTAACTGAAAATAAATTTAATTATGGCACTACCATGCTGCTGCTAATTAGTGCCTGAGATGTATATATCGGGAGGGCGGCACAGGGCAGATGTGGAAGAGGGGTCACTACAAAGGCAGGGTGAAGAGATGGGCTGCCGCTCTCATGCTTACTATCTCAAGTGGCTTTTAAATTAGCTCTGCAAATTACCTTTTCTGTTTATCTTAGCAAGATATTTTTCTCCTTGCCTTAGGTGAATAGG